>NC_133581.1:10062954-10300454 GCF_964106895.1 Numenius arquata
TAGCATAAACAAAAATAACAATACTGAGATAAGTACCTTGCTACTTCTGTAGTGCCAAGTAATAAAATATAATTTAATGTAACTGGACTCATGCTTAACCTGCAAAAAGCCAACTGTTCAAACGTGGGTTTGACTTCAAAGACAGTGCTACACAAACATATCCTTATGTCTACTGTACACAGGCAAACAAAATCCTACTGTGGATCTCAATCTGTAAATCTCAATTCCAATCCAGACTTCTATAAAATTCTGCTACTTTAATACAACTGGAAACCTCATCTCTTAGGCTAGAAAGCAGAGAGTGATTACATCTGTTGCTAACCTCTCCTTTGCATTGCTCTTGGCTACAGAAATTGGCACACCTTACCCACATGAGCACAATAAACCAATCAGACTTTTCTGTGCTTACTCATCTTCTCTGGAAAACTAGCTTATGTTCTTGGTACATCAGTTTTCAATCACTATAAAGAGTGTAAAATATCCACTGGTTGACAAATTTGTTGCAAAACTTAAATATTTAGAGAACGACAGATGAAGAACAGTGGTAACTGCCACAGTAAAACTGCTTCAAACTGGAACAGTTAATCCAGATAGTAATCTGCAGCAGGTGGATGAAAGTTTTCAGCTGTTCCAAAAGATGTGGCTAAGTAGAAAGTTACTAATAAGAAAAGGTTAGTTTCCACTCCCTTTATAGTGGCTGAACAGTGCTTACTCTTTGTGACTTCATATTATACTCCCCTGCTTCCAAAGCACACTAGAAAACTTGAAAATAAATAATAAAATGCAAAACAAAACCAATACAAAACTGCAAAACTACTGCAACATTCCTCCTGTGTTAAATTGAGGTACGCTTTCCACTACGCTTACTTATCTGAAAGTAATCCAGATCACCCTCCCCATTGGTACTGAGCGCTAATATGAATTTCCAAGATTTCACAAGAGATCAGGTGCAACCATATACAGACCTAATAACATCACCACTTGAGGGGCCCAAATGATCATCCTATCCCATTTCCACACAGTATGACCCTGTTATAACCATTCAGAGGTGACCGTTTCATGGCTGCATGAAGAGTTTCCATTCCAAGGTAGGCCCAGTGAGAATGAACACGTAGCCAGGTGTCACCCTATTTAACACCTTCTTGTGAGTCTTCATTCTAAGGAGCCTCACCCATGGGTTCTGGGATGAAAGGGAGCACTGCAGAAGACACCCAAGCAAGTCTGCAGGGATGAGGAGGAAGCTAATTGAAAGAGAGATTGCTCTCTACAAGGATCAAGTGACCATAATTTGGGCCAAACAGCTCAGATTGTGCAATATGTCAAAGTCACAATTAATTTAGCATCATCATTCGGTAATGTTACTGGGTTATTAGTTCTATCTATCAGGGAAATATAAATGTCCTATTTCTTCAGCTTCAGAAAACAACATATGAAATGAGGTGTTTACCCACTTCATATTTTGAGCATGCAAAACTATACATACCTTTTTTTTTTTTTTTTTTTTATTAAATTGATAGTTCTAGCAGGTAGGGGAGTAACACGTAGTTGGTAATGGTAAGGAAAAGAAGTGTGTGGGATCTTCTTTTGAGTATAATTCTTCAGTACATTAAATGAGATGAACAAAAGAGAAATTAAACATAATACTGTGCCATGGTACTGTGACATAAGTGTCAACTTAGAATTTCAAATACAATTATAAGAGTCTTCTAATAATTATATAGGTGGCAAACAAGGCTTTAGGGCAAACATATGTGGCAAAAAATTACTAATGGCATTCTACAGAAAATCAGCTAAGTCTGACCTCTCCTATGCATCATATTGTGGTAAGGTCAACTTGGTGGAAAGGTTAAGAGCAGTTAATGTTAAACACTGACCCATCCCTCCCCAGTCTTTTCCATATTCATAAGAAACTATCATCCATATTCATGCAACAAGATAAGTACCTTCAACATACAGAGGTTAAAAAAAAGAAAAAGATTTTACTTCTTTACAGTCTTATTCAGTGCCATGACACTAATTCCCAGAGCATGGATCAGGACATAAATTAGTGTGTCTGTAAGGTTGGGCAGGATGGGTGAGCAGAAAACATAGAGCAGCATCTGGGTAGCACTTAAATATTGAAAACATGCATTCTGTAATCTTGGAATTGTAACAAGGCACAAAACCACAACTCTTATACATGGGTAGAGCACAATTATTTCAGAATGCATGCAAGAGTCTGGCTTACACAGATCCTGCATGCCTGTAAACACATGGATATCTGGAACCGGAACTTCTCCCCTCACAGGTAAGTGGCATTAGACGCCCAAGGCTACTTTATAAAATCTTAAGCCAGTATCCTCAAACAACAAAAATACCAAAAAAAGGCACAGACATCCCATTGCCACTGCAAGAGTGGGGCTACTGGTACTTACTTTTTTTTAGCAGAGAATTGTCTAATAAAATCATAATGTGTTATGTACCTCTTCTTTTGCTATTTGCACTTCTTTTGGTGCACAGCACTGAATGAACTTGGGAAGGAACAGGGCTCAGAAACACCTGCTCCTTCTGCAGAACTTAACACCCATATTGCTTGTTTTGCCTTTCCTGTGAAATAACTTTCCAAACTTGAATTCCCCTTCAGTTTCTCTTTTCTGTCTCTGCTGCCTTTTCTGTCTCTTAAAAAAAAAAAAAAAATTATTTAATATTAACATTATATTGAGTTGATATTCCTTTGCTAGAAGACATTTTTTGTTTTACACCAAAATGTGAGAATCTCGGTTGACATTAAAGCAGTCACCCCACCCCTTTTTGCAGGTGAAAACCATATCCAATTAACTAGTCTTCCCTCCAAACAGAACTTCTTTCCCTGCATACTGAAACAGAGAATAATGAACTTCATGAAAAGAATATTTTTATATAGTAAATACCAGCTTTACTCCCTGCCCGTTTTTTTCCAGGATAAAGTTACCATCTTTCTTTCCATTCCTACAGAAGCATCGACTCCTTCAGTGCATTTCAGTAGAAAAAATGGCTCCATTTTTCTTGCCACTCCACTCATTATTAACATAATGGTGGCAAAGAAGTAAGGGAGGCTAGATGGCTAAACTAACAGCCTTCTGTTGTTATTATTGGGTATAGATTTATACAGCACTTCTGCAGGCATCAATTTACTCTACTGATTTTTAAATGCAGATTCTATCTTCCAGGGTTTACTCACAGAAGCCCAGGTGGCAGCGCCAGGTCTTTGCTGAGGCGAAGGTCTGGAAACTTGCATGTATCCAGAGCATCGGGAGCTACCTCAACCTCAAGTGAGTAAAATAAATAAATAAAAGAGGGAGGGAGCAGGTGACAGAGGACTGCAGGCAGCAGTGGAGGCCTGACAGGCTGGCTGCACCACAACATGGTGGCTGGGAACAGCCAGCCTGCTCCCAGCAGATTACCAAGGCCCCTGAGGAACAGGGCCTATGCCTTTGCTGGGGCACCCTTTCCCTCCCAACGTGAACAAGCTCCTAAAAAAAAAAAAAAAAAGATTTGCTCTTTGGGAGGGTTTTGCCTTCATGGGTTTTCCAGGCAGTTTGTGGACAAAGGGGCCATGCCCCCTCTCCCAGGCTGCAATGTGGCGAGCTGAGGCATGTGTCCCGACTTCCCTCCTGCTCAGGAGCCAGCCCCATGGGCAGCTGGAAGACGTGGGGTGACCTGCAGTGCTGACAGGGGCAGAGGGGCCCACCGCCAAAAGCTGCCACCCGCACCTGGTGCCACACAGCTGTGAGGAGACAGCCATGGCCAGGGCTGGGCTTCAGGGGACATTATGGGGAGAGGGTGGCTGGGCACTTGGCAGCAGAAAGTCAGGTCTCTGAAGATTAAAAGGTTTCATTAAAATTTCCACTCTTGTTTGTAATATACAACTAGGCTGTAGGGCCTCCTCTAATTCCTGTCGGTGTTACAATAATACCAAGCCAGCCTTTGCCACCATCGTAGCAGCCTTTCATTTCCTTACCTTATACTCCTTTCTCTTTTGCAGGGTAGGGTGTTTTTCCCCTTTTACATTTACTTCAAAGAAAGCGACGCCGTGTCTGTGTTAATCGACTTCTGTTCCTAAGATGCTTAAACAATCCCACATTCCCCCTCCAAAGCTGTAATGTCTAAGTACTTGGCTGTCTTTAATTTAATGTACTTTATCTTTGAGACACCCTTCTTAAGTGAGGACACCGTCTCGTTCCGGCCAGATGGGAGCCCAGGTCTCTCAACTCTGGGGAAGTCTCTTTGCCCAAGCTGCCCCTTCACAGCCCACGTCCCAGCCCATGTCCCAGCCCAACCACTCTGGCCTCAGGGCAGGAGAGTTTCTTCCCAGCTTCAAACTGGGAGGTTCTGCACCTAAAACACGTGTGATTCCCCAGTACGCTGCAGAGACCGGGCTGCCTGTGGGTAAGGCACTGACAGCCAAAACTCAACAAGCAACTAAAGCCCAAAAGAGTCCCGGAGCTCCCCAACTCACATTTTGACTTTCACACTTTTCTCATCTTACTCCTTTAAAAGACAGGTAAAACAGAGAAGAAGATTAATTTCTGTTGTTATGTAGTGCATTTTCTAATACACCGCTTTATTTTGCGTGAGCTGCTGAGGAGTTTTATAAAAAGCACTGAGAAAGTTTATAAATATGTAAGTAAATACTTCCTTCCCTTGAGAAACATTTTTTGTCACTAACTGCTGCAAAGGGAGTTTATTATTGATGAAATCAGCTGTCCTGGATGTCCTAATTTAGTAGGCACACACAGAAGAAATCCTAATTCTGAATTGTTATACAAAGGAAATTATCAGTCTTTTAAAACGTCATAGATTTCTTTTGATGAGGGAGAAACCGGGCAGAAGTAAGCAGTGGCAAAAAAAAAAATAAATCTCTAGATAATTTTATTTAATCTTTGATTCTATACCAAGATTTTTTTTTGCATGTTTGTTAGCACTAAAGCTGCAATGTGAAGCAGATCACTGATAGCAGAATTAGCTGATGATACCGCAACTAGAAATTCCAGAAAATAATTTGGAAAGAAATGTGGCTTTTCAAATCCAGGGACTCTTCTTAACCAAATAGTTATTTGAGAACATATTACCCAGAGTTTTCTTTAGACAGCAAAAGTGAAGTAAGAGCAATGGTGAAAGGACTCCATAATGAGAACAGACTACCTAGCATGATAGTTTAGGTTACTTTTCTATATGTCACATTGGAATGCCACGTAGAGATATCTATCTGAGACAGTTGGTCACTGGCAGCAATACAATCATGTTACACTGTGTTATCCTATGGAGACTGATTTTTTTAGCAGGACTTAATCACCCCATGCAAAGCACCATGCTGTCCTAGATCACTTATGCCTAGCTCCTGTGTGGTTGTATCCTTGATATACTAACTGTCCAGATTCATGATCACTTCTAAACATTACTGTAGATTACGAAAAAAATGAAACGTACTTTATATGCAAATTTTTTAGTTCTACCTCACCTGAATAGAGTATTTGACTCTTACTTTTCTGATTCTACACATCTTGCAGCCTCTTTTCTGGACAGATTGAATAGTCACGTAACAGCGATGTTGGTGAACAGGCGGCTTGCTTGTGCAGTGAGGGGAACATACCTGCAAAGAAATATCACAAAACATAACAGGAATATTATATGCAGCAGAGGAGAACAGCAGGTCTCCAGGCTGGGTCCTAGAACATCTACCCATTTCACAAATCTGAATTTGTTGATTAGAAGTCATTCAACAAATATTGTTTAGTTTAAATGTCTTTAAGAGAGTCTGTCTGCAGAATTCCACAAGTCTATAAGAAACAATCTAGAACATTTTGTGCTTTCTTGGCAAAAGTATGGGGAAAGTCCTGTCAGCAGCCCGAGCTATGCAGTATGGAAAAGCTAAGGAGACACCCTGAAAGTATAGCAGTGGTTTAGGTTAAAATATATATTACTGCCTTGGATTACATGTTTTTCTGTGTTTATTTTATGTTTCCATTTGTCAACGTATCTATAGCGAATTCTTTGTGGCTTTGGCACATTGCAAGGGAGCAGTTCTTCCACTAATCTACCGAATTGCTTCAGTTCTTTCACAATGAGAATTACAGAGCCTTTTACTCAAGTAAATCAGGCACTTCAGGATTCATGTAGATTTAATGCTTCTCAGAGAAGTTGTGCTACATAGGCTCACTTGGCCTAGGATTTGAGGGCCTTCAACAAAGCCTCTCTTGGATAGTATCGTGCTAAATAGTCTTTCTTTCTGCTTGTCCCTGAAACTTCCAGTTTTCCACTTCATTCCCAAAGTTCTGTTCAAGACGCAAGGTTATAACCTTCTTTGTTACCTTTTCTCCCAAGTTGCCAGTGACTGGAGGGGTGGGGGCAGACCTTTTTCTTCTTGCTCTGCTGTTCAGCAGGGCTGAAGAGAAAGGAAGCTTTGGCAACGTGCCCCTTTGCCCATAGTAGGGAATTTGCCAGCAAATGTAGAACCTGAGTTTGCTGTATATCCCAGTTTCCACAGAGAGCATAGTCTACTGACAGAGCGCTCCTGCCAGAAGAGGCGAGGGATTTGGCTTCTGAGTCTACAAGGCCTGAACATCAGCTCTGGAGACCGTGTGCCCTGATCTCCCTCCACTTCGCCTTTTATTCTGTAACTCTTTAGTCCTGTAAATACCAAAGCTCAGGCTGGTTTTTACCTAAATCTGCTTTGTGCCTTTTTTGGGATTACATTTATAAAAAGTCTCTCCACCCCCATCTCTTGTAATCAATAGAATGGAATCAATATTTAAGGGTCAAGACCTTTTCTTTTTCCTGTGGCTAAGCTTTTTCCAGCCTTGCATTTTAAATAAAACCTGTATTCCCAGCCATGTGTAAAAAGGATAGGAGGAAAAAAGCCAGCTGATTAGTGTCTCTCTTTTAGGTCTTAGGGTAATGGCTGCTTTTACCTTTCTAGTTTAATTCAGCACATTTACAAAGCATTAAATCTGTCAGCATGGCATTAACTTCTATCATGTGCATATTAATAGGAATAATAATCAAAACATCGAGTGAGTTTGGGTGTTAAAACTGGTAATATTTTCTTTAAGTGCTAGTACACATTTGGCTTGGAAGGTGCTCAATATTGCAAAGGATTTTTAAACTAAGATTTATCTCCTGTCTATAGAGAAGCATTTTGCGGTAAACCTGCTCATTTGTACCCCAAAGGGCATGACTATGTCATTGTGCTGATGTTTTCATGGAACACATTTGTAAAACACAATTTCTAACTTTTGTCGCCTCCATTAAGAAGAATGTTGATTAAGTGGAATCAGCATGTAAGAAAATATTTAGCAGCTGTTCTCTTATTGCAAAATCGTAAATATATGGAAAAATAATCACACAGATATTTTATGCCAATTAGCAAATACTTCTTTTAATTAAAGCATGTTGAACATTACAGCACCGTCTTAATATTACTGAAATTCAAATAAAATGTAGGGATGGTGGAATTAGAAAGAAAACATCTTCATCAATATATTAGAAAGGTTTTGTTAACAAGCCAGCTGAATGGGTACAGAGGGATTCCTGTTTTGTATGATTTTTAAAATTTTTCCTCTATACATTTTACATCATTACAGTGCTTTCATTAAAAAAAGAAAGAAAAAAAAAAGAGAGAAGCTGCTTTCCTTTTAAACAGCACAAAAGATGGGAAAAACTACTGCATTACTACAAATTATTTGCAGCTTTGGTATTGCCAACATATAACAGCTGTAAATCAAGGATATATTTTGAAATATCCTAAATCAGTTTTTACAAATCAGCACTCTTAGCAACAGCTTTCAAAGAATAAAAGAATATAACCATGGGAATTCATATTTATGGCTGAGTACGAATTAAACGTATCTATTTCACTTATGTTGCAAAGTACTATTATTCAATGGTCCAAAATATTATCAATTTATCTGTATTCACTTTTTATTAGGAAAGAGGTGCACAGCCATGCAGGTTTCAATGACGTAGATAATAATAATCAGGAAAAGAAATACTCCCTGGTGAGGATGAAGGGAATGCATGCTACCTTCTCAGAGGCTCAGTACTGTATCTTTAGGAAAAGCAGTATACACACAAGAATACTGTCCTGGAACACACTAAAGGAGATGACTGGCTTTGTCAACTGCAAAGTAAAAGCCGTTGCTGTACCCTCTGCTCGTATCTAATCATTTTTGCCTTGCACGCACCACCTACACACCTAACACTTCACTGACAATGCTTTGCCTTTCCCCACTACCCCCCAAACACAATGGAAAGTTAATTGAATGTTTTATGCTTTAGTGATATCAAAGAAATGAAAAGAACGTAGGTTTCAACTGTATTTCAATAATAAGTGCATTAATTTTTACCTTTTAACTGACACTTGTACTAATTTCCTTAAATGCTCTTTTTTACTCTTTTTTGATCTGTCTGGCTTTGTCGGGTCTGATGATGAGGGCTTACTTCAAATGCAAAAAGATTAGCTCTCTTTCCTTTAATAGCACAATTATAGCTTGTGTGATGTCTAAATCATGAAAGATATCAGGGACAGACTTCTAAAGTCGCATCAGTTTATTACAAAAGTGGTAGTAATCATTTTAATATCAAAATTACTCTAATTTCCTAGTGGCATTTAGGAATTGTTGGGCATGCATACACGTACACACAAAGATTAGTAGCCATTTACTTCTAATTTGACTTAGATAATTGTTATAAATAACACAATGAAATTAAAAGGCTCTGTGTTACATTTTCATCTCCACCCAAGATGTTGTTCAGGCACTAAAGGAATATTGCTACATCAAAGCAAAAAACAGGAGATCCAGTTCGACATTTTTAGATATGCCAGAATCTACATCTCATTTTTGGATTTAGTTCAACATGGGACTTAGCACTAAACACTAAAGAATAAATGTGCCTTCCTTAAAGATATGTAATATGTTTAATCCCATCAATGCTTAGTCTACTTTTAAAATCCTGGATTTAATATACTTTACCATGAGAGGGCAAGATTAAGATACCCTTTCTCATACTGGATCACACCTACCTCCTCAAGTATTACCATTAGTTATATTACGACAGCAAGAAGAGTCCCTATTCAATATGAGGGACTGCAAGTGATAACCAGAATGCAAACCTAAAGGGAGAAGGAAGATTTAGCTTACACTCCAAACTGACTTTGATACACACACATTCATGGAATGGTCATTCCTGTCAAAATAAAGAGGGATATCAGGTCTCAGTCAAGATAGCAGCTGTCTTCTTCAAGAATATTCCCTAAAAAGATGATCCTTCGCTTACATTAGAGATAAAGATTTATAAACAATAATAACGCCCCCAAAGCATCTACATAATATGCTCTGTGCAGCAGGGGAAAGTGGAAGACTGTTGCAGTGATCTTTTTCAAATATTTTAGGATGTTGAGGCTGTTAAACAGTAGTTTCAAAGGAGAATTTCATAGTTAAATCCAGGAGTGAAAATACAAATTGCTCTGGGAAGAGTGAGTACTAGCTTTGATAAATTTTAAGTTCGTAACAGATAAAGTGGAACAGTTTGACCCATTGTCAGTCTATTTTAAGATGAACATTTGTTAAATTCTAATGAAAAAATGTAGCACTTAAACTTTGGCAGAAGGACAATTATTTTTTTTCCCCTGAATTGAATAAAATCGCATGGCACTGATTTTTACTTTAACTACAAGCAATAAATATGAGCTGCAACAGACTCTAACAGCTATTGGCCATATCTACATGGATATGTCATACAAGCAAAGTTCACTTCAATTTCAAGCACACAAAATTTATGCCTACACCATATAGCTTATCATGCATTAAGCCTGCTCACGCAAGAGCCGATTTTCTAGTGTTAAGAACAACTTGCACCTTTTTGACGTGCAGGGCTATAATCAGCCCAGCCAATCAATGCTGTCTGCACCAAGAAGCAAAGAAAAAGGCTGAGCAGCTATTATACACCATCAGCTAACTCCTAACCACTTCAGGCAATTCAGCCTGAGAACTTTTAACTCAATTTACATTAAAATGTATCCTTCCTGCCTGTTATATGCTACATGCATTAGGATTATTTGTTTGTTTTGCATTTTCAGAGATTGCTGGTGAAGCACGGTGATTGGGGAAACACACTGTGCCTCCAGCAGGCACTTGAGAAAGTTTATAGACCAAACAAGCTCCCAGTTTCCCTAGTCACAGTCAGTAGATTTACACGTTACTGTAATGAGGATGAACAATAAGCTGTCATTCATCAGCAGACACTATATGGGTCTGTCCGTGGAAAGCAGATTTTGGAAGTGGATAATCTTTGCATTCTTCGGCTCTGCTTTGAATGTGTCGACTTAGAGAGAAATAACAGACAAAGACAGGCAGACCAAAAAGAAACAGCAGAGGTCTGGAAAACCTCTGGAAGCAAAGCTGATAGTTAGTGTCATTTATAAGATTGAGCAAAGTAAGTGAAGAGGGGGTTGTCTACACAAGTTTCACTTCTGTGACTAACTTTTGCACGAACCCAAGATAATTAGAGGATGCACCAGCTCAGGACTCTTAGCACTGACACAGCACATTGTGGAATGCATAATGTGAATTCTGTCTTGAATGCTGGCCCACTGTCTTATAAACACAAGGCATAAGCTCCTGGATTCAAGTTTTAAGCTAACTGGACACGGAAATCATAATATGGCACTTTGTCAGGCTTGAAAGTGGGCAAGCTGTCCAGGTGGAGCTAGCTAGAGTCTTGCTGGCCAAAAGTGCATTTTTCCTTCCCGGTAAGGTTCTCAAAATCATCTAGTGATTACCATCATATATATACCCATTCCAGCACAACAGGGCAAGGGTAGGCAGAGGATGGTCTCTTTTTAGTAACTGAGACGTGTATGCTTGAGAATAATGAGATAGAAGTTTTATGCTGTTGCTTATCTGTATGTCATTTTATCTTCTAAATATATTAAATTCTCTATTACTTACCATTTAAAAATGATGAATGGAGGAAAAAAGTTTTGCCTTTACAGGTTTAGCAAAAAATAATAAAAATTAACAAAATATTTTCCTTTCATTTTAAGAATTTATTAGTATAGATGGAAAATATTTTTTTTAATCCAATAATAAGATCAAGCTTCTTAATTGCCTTATTTAATAAACTTAATAGGCAATGAAGATGAATTTTGTTACAGAATTTCCAGAAGAGAGATTTTAAGGGAGAAGCCAGAGCATAAATGAGTCCCAAGATGAGAACATTTGATGGGAGCCTAATCGGCTCTTACTAAAATCCTTTGCGCTGATTTATGGTAATTATGATGAAGTATATGGCCAGAAGTCTCTTTTACCTGTAGTACGTCCAGGCTTCGTCCTATATACTTCTGCCATTAGGATCCAACCGGCTTTTCCCTCTCTTGCCAAGCTTATTGAATTTCTATCTGTCTCCATCATCTACAATTTCCTGCTGAATTAATTTCTTGTAGCCTACTTCTTGAACCTATTCAATCAGATTTTCAGTCTGTACTCTACTGAAACCCCTTTTAAAGGTTTTTCTATTCTTCTCCTAGTGAAGTTTCAGGGTGTGAATCTTCTCACATCTCCCTGGGACATCTCAACAGCTTTTCACATAACTGGCCATCCTTTCTCTATGAAATCTTGTGCTCATCAGTTTTTGTTACTCCAAATTCTCCTTCTGTTCTCCTATCTCTCTAAACAAGCCTTCAGTGTCTCACTCAGTGCACACTCTGCATCTCTGTCCACTGCTGCGTGGCGTGACCTCCCACCCCTAATGCAGAAGGTAACATACAGCCTTTTCTAACTAACATCTTTTCCACAGTGTAATATATATGAATAAATAAGTACTCTGTAGTAGCTATGAAGATAGAAAAAATCAAAGCTATGGTAGATAAAGATCTGATAGATGCTTAAAGAAAAAAAAAAAAAAAAGGTGTTAACTATTTGAATGACCAATTGAAAAAAGGTACGCATAAGGCTAAATTATCCCCCTTCTAAGCTTCATAAATTCACACATGTGCGCTCCAGGGAGGGAGATAATGCAACCCTAATTGTGTCTTGTTGAACTTGGCCATTTAGATGGCTAACCCTTTTTTAACGTGGTCTTTTTTTATATTAATAACTGTTCCAAATGATGTCTTTTCCTATTAGAGTGACATTCTGTCAGCAGTTTGGGCCTGATGAAAAAAAAAAAAAAGTGAGGCAGTGAAGCAAAGCAGCCTTGGCAAAATGGAGAACACAATATTTGGCAGGATCAATTGTTAATGTCTTTTAAACATCTTCAAAGACTGTTTTTAATTTCTTTTCAAGTCAATTGCTAAAAGTAAACCTTTTCTTTCAAGCCCTATTTGGTAAAGGGGCAGAAGAATCATCTACTGTAAAACATGGCTCTTCCAAAAAGAGGTGTCAGAATATTTGGTCAGTATGATCCGGCTTTTTAGACATTCCTGGCAGCTTTGCCAAAGGATTGCACTTCTTTGGGATGGCTTACAGGCTCCCTCTATGTTGCAAGAGTCAGTTTTTTTCGTAACTGTGGTAGGCAGTATGGAAATAATGTAGTTCACGCAATGGGCCAAGTCCTGGTCTTATGACAAATATACATATATATATATATATATATTTATATTTTCATATACATATAAATGACTTACCTTTTTTTTTTTTCAAGTTTCTAGAGTGGTTTTGTCAATTTTGGATCAAAACAGGTCCTACAGAAGATAAAAATAGATGAGACCCAATGACACAGCAATGACACTGACTCTAGTCAGATTAAATACAAGAAGAGGAGGTCAATTTTTTTTTAATTGCAAGTGGCTAATTCACTGATTGCTAAAAACTATTCATGAATAATTTATATCTCAAATATTAAACTATGTATGGGATGAGTTACTGGTGAGAGTAAGGGGCCATAAACCTGCAACTCTTCCTCTCTATACAGCCTGTGCTAAGCTTTGACCTGCGTAACATCTACTTCTTGGTTGTTTTAATGACTGATCTTAAAGCATGTAAATAGCTAAGTGATTTATGAAATGTTATTAGAGAAAAGTTTTTAGCAATTTTAAGAAATCATGATGTACAAAACCCAATACAAAGAAAATAAAAATCTCATAGGCCAAAATTGGAGCCTGCCATTTATCGTTGCTTCAGTTACAGACTGATGACTTTGCCTCTCCAATCTGGCCTACTTGCAACTTTTTTTTTTTTGTTTTTAATATGACCATAATATAATATATATACACACATAATGATATATATATATACACACATACAGAAAAACATATGTACACAGGTGTATATTTGCTCCTTAATATTTATAATTGTCTGGGGCTTCAGGGAGGATTCAGCTCAGTCTGAAACAAGCCATGACAATAGGAAAAGACAGAGAACCCAAAGGTCTGGGAGACAAGCTTCATAAAGAGATTCTTCATCATAACAATGAGTATAAGCACAATGCTCAATTCCATATTTTTTTTTTGCCAAGCACATCACAAACATTTTCATCCCTTACCACATGCCTGGAAGCCACAATATTTAAGTCTTAGTGGTTCCATTTTACAGCCAAGAAATTAAGGCAAAGGGAAGTGAAGATAAATACTTTGTAAACAAAGGTACCCAGTTTGAGGCATTTGAGATCTGGCTGATGAAGGTCTGAGAACTACAGATTTACTTTAAGTGGAACTGCAGATCATCAGCTTCTGAGGGCCTAGCAAACAAGCTCTCCTTAAATTTACCAAGCAAGAGAAGTAAGCTATGGTTGTTTTTTTTTGAATGTGTCAGCCAAAACAACATGCTGGACATCAGAATTGTGTCTTACTGACCTCTAAGCTTTATTTCCATTCCCTACGTAGGTCTTTGGGCAGAACTGGATCCAGAAGGCACATGTTGCCCAGATGCAAAAGATGGTCCACACCATAGGCCCTGCTTCTGTCCTCTGCACGGGGCAGGCACGGAGGACACTGCTGCAGCAGACAAAGCCAAGGATGCTCCCCAAACCATCCAGACTGCATCCAGTGGAGGATGTACTCTAACCTGGGTGCTGGCAGGACTCCAACCCTGACACCCCAGCAGTGCAAGCTGTGGGTCTGTCCCCTAGCTTCCTGCAGAACTACTGCTTCAAGTACCGTGTAACACCTGGGACACTGCTCGGACTGATCCAAGGGGAAGAGTGCCACCTACTGAACCACCAACACGAGCTATCAGTTCCTGCAGCTCAGGAGAATGCTGTTCCATGGAGAGCCTGGACACGGTCCGAAGCAAATTGTGTACCACAAATTTGAGCTAGAAAACAAACATACACAATGAGATTGGAATGAAGTAAAAAGATAGAGCTGGATCATAGAGCAGATGTTGCTAAGTGTTACTAGGCAGTGCCGGTACATGCCTGTGACTGTCATGCATATGTCAGTGCACAAGAAAATAATGTCTATTAAAAATCCTGAATTATGATATTCACTCGACTAGAGAAAGACTAGACTGTGCTTTTCTCTCATCCGTTTACCAAAAGGGTTGCTGAAGCCCATCAGAGAAGAGGACACAGTGCTGAATCATGTGAAAGAAAAATGCAGAGCTTAAGCAGCTCCTGTTTAAAAATAGTTTTCTTTCCAATACCTTTAAGAATCCTTTTGTTTTAATCTTGGGATCCATCAGTCCATCTACACAATTTCATAACTGTTATGCAGCTGCTTAGCTTGCACTGCTGAAATACTTCCACAGTTCACTCACTATGTCCTGTTTTATTTACAGCCTCCATCAAAATCACCTGAAACCGGCATTTTTCATGTAGAATCCATTATGTGGCAGAGTGCCATATTTACATCAACATCTAAAAATATATACAAGACTTCATTGGAAAACGCAGCTAGCTTACTTTTCAGTCCTGCTTATCTTCTGAAGTAATGCGGAATTTAGATCTTTAGCAATATTTCAACCCCAAACGTTTTCAAAAGGCACTATTAAAAAAAAACAACAACCAGAAGTGAAATGGTTAAATATTTTATTATTCACATTGCATTCATAGTAAATTGTGTAATAGTTTTCATGTCTTAATTACTTAAATTTTATATTGAGCTATAGTGATATTATCTCTTTTTTTGTCTCCACACAATTGTATTTTATAATAGCTTTTATTAGGGCCTACATGAATGGAATTTAAAATGAACACATCATTTCTGTTACTTCTGCAGTTGAGAAAAGAGCGCTTTTCTGATATTTGGCGTGAAAAGCACTTTCCTTTGTGTTTTGTGACATATAGCAAATTGCCTTAGTTGGGGACATATTTTGAGCAGGAAGGTAACTAAGAGGAGCGCAGAGCATTTCTGTCCTTTTTGGTAACTCCACCTCAGTCTGAAAGTGGGTGCGATGGCCATCGTGTAACGGGGGAACACTCCCCCTGGAAAAGCTTGATCTTGCTCTCATTGAAATAAAAGGCAAAACTTCCACTGGTTTCCGCAAGAGAAACATCAGAGTAGCAGATACATAAGCTAATGGTGTGTTGATACAATCTGCCTATCTACCTTTGAAAGCAGGGTCAGCTCCCCTGCCTCACAAACCCCACCTGCTCTGCCAGCAGCACCTACCTTGATACCATCTCGAATGCCTCCACCGTCTCACGTTGCTCCTCGCGTTTGGGGTGCCTCCTTGAAACCTGGCTGCTAAGCCATTTCCTTCACCTTTATGAAATCCCTCCTAAAGTCTCCCTTCTGCCAGCACACCTACACTCAATCTGTGTGTAGGATGTGTAAATAAATTTAAATAAACATTTGTTTTCAATTGTTAACGGAACTAGCAAGGCATGCACATCCAGGGCTTGGGCACACAAACAAGATACCGCAAGGTAACAAGTTTCTGCTGAGCTGCAAGAACCACCCAGGTGCGCCCCATTCCCCCACAGCAAACACAAGGTGAGCCAGGTTGACCTCACACACCTTGCTGTGGGCTAAGCCCACCCCAGTTACCGTGCATTTGTGGGAGGCCAGGAGGACATGCATGGGCAGCTACCACACATCAGCTGGTACTTGCTAACCCTTTTGTGTACAGCTGGGTCATCTACGCTTATTGTTGCTACCCTGCTGTTTCTCACAGGTAGTTTTGGAATTGTAATATAATAACTTAAAATGTGTGGATAAACACATATGAAATCAAGGAGGTGGGAAGGGTGAGGGAGGATAACTTGAATCTATTAGTTCTATTAAAAAACCCAAACCTGCAGACAGATAGACTTTTGCTTATTCTTTCATTATAATTCAATAAATGATATTTTTAAAACCTGTTTCCAAAAGTTTTAGTGAAACCTGAACATAATGACAAGCATCGCTTACAGTCCTGAGGTGAATAGGAGATTTCAACAAGAGAGTAGGCAAAGAGCATCATTCCAAAACACTGATGAAAAATGAAACAAAATCTGAATTTCACTCAGCTCTCTGCAAATGTCTGCTCGTGAGCCCCAATCTCCCTATTCAAATGATGGACCAGATTCTGCCTTTGGTTATTATGTCAGTAACCGAAAGAGGAATTTGGTTTTTAATTTCTTTCCCCCTCACTGCCAAAAGTTGTGAAATGTCACCTTCTTACACACCTCAGCTCTTTGTACAACTGCCAGCATTTGCCTAGCAGTTCCATTCAGTCTTTCTCTTGCTAAACAAAATGCCTTCGATGCTGATCTCCAAGAACAGTTGCTCATTCTGAGCATTTTTTACTCTGAAGATTGGTTCTTTTTCTTTTTTTTCGCTCCTTTTTTTTTTTTTATTAACATGTCCACACTGTTACTAAACATAAAGGGTTTCTCAAAGAACCAATTTTACCACATTTGTTTGGGTGTTATATGGATGTTCGGAATAGAAATCAAGAGTACAAAAATAGATTTTCTTGATTTATGAGACATTCCTGTTTTCAATTCACCATCAGTATGTGCAGACACGATGCAGTCAAGAAATGAAGCATCTGGTTCTCCCACGTTTCATTTATGAACTTTAGCACCAGATGTAAATCATTCATAAAATCCCAAAGTGTTGGAAGAGTCTCTTCCTTCATTTTAACAAACATATACTCCAAGTACTGTACCTAACACTTCACATCATTTGTTACAAATGATGGGATCTGAATTTTAATGACTTCCAGAAATAAATTTCAAGAAGGAAGAAAAGAGGAAGAAGCAAAGCAGGTGAGTATGGCATTCCTTGTTTCTGACCGTAAATTCTCTTTGAAACCAAAAGATGTCACTTTACGTTATTATAAACAAAGTCTACATGTTATTACCTGCATACAGACTGTTTTGAAGAGAGCAAATCTATTAGCTTATAACTATTCTTTTCCCAAATCCTTTCCATTAGTGTCACGTTCATGTCAGCAAATGCTGATTCAACTTCAAATCTGAATTGCTTTCCTATTCTCCTCTGCCAATCGCCCTTCCTCTCCTCCTTCAATCCCTCTCAGTCCCATTTGTTCTGAGAGCCCCTCTTGCCTTTCTCTCAACATCTGTAATCCCTTCCTCCTCCCTTCCCACTCCTTTGTTTCACTGTATGCATTGAATTTCGTAGGATAACTCACACTTTGGGAATTAAGCACCTGCCAAAATAATTACGGGATCGAGGCCTATTCTTTATGTCAAGGAAACCTGTTGTCTTCTCTACGTACAAGAATTCTTTCAATGATATGCATTAGACAACGCTTTCAACAACAAATCAGTCTTTCCTGGCCCTTTTTTAATACTACGTTTCTTCCATATTAATTTAACTGCAGAATTATCAGGCACATATTTCATGCAGTGAGGTTGCCTTGCAATATAGAGAGCTGAGGAAGTACAAAGAGAGTGCACCAGCAGATACAGCAAGAAGGCTCCTCTGTGAAGGACCCCTCACTGGAGAAACCTCTATGTGAGGGAACAGAGAGGTTAAGAGTATTCACGGAGTCACAGATCCTCCTCAGGTCTACACTCCTCCCTCCACCCTCTCCTTCCAGCTGCTTTGCTCTTTGCTGTCCTCTCTCCCGGCTGCTGCACTGCTGAACTCCTACAGGAATGGGTGCAATTAGCCCCAGTGCACAAATACCAGCAGTAGAAATCTTACGGGAACAGTCATATACTTCCAGTAGTAATAAACCCCTGTATAAATTTTCTTATACATAAGAAATTTTCCTTGTACTTCAACAAGATGTGGCATTTATTTAGCTCTTTATTAATAGCTAGGCCACTAATCACTACAGTCGCTGAGTACCTAGACTCCTATATAACACAACATTTACCTCCAAGAATGGACCCGAGACAAGGAAGAGCCTTTCCACCAGTGGCCAGGCTGTGGGTAGTCTACATGAATTGATAAGGCCGTGGAGCAGCCTCCAGATAGCCCCCAGCCTGGTGTGCAATGCTTTCTGCAGGGCCATGCTGGGAATGTAGCGAGCTGCTGTAAGCAGGCTGGGAACGCAGCAGGGGCAGATCCATGGGCTGCAGATCTCCTGCAGAGATCACAGCTGGGACTACAGCCCGCAGTTTATAGTACAAGCTGTAGATCAGTTGCTCGGGTGCCCTAAGCCCTTGGGCGGAGAAGGATTCTTTCCAGTCTCTTGCAGCCTTGTTCTCCAGCACAAACACCAATTGTTCAGCCCCTACCCAGGGAGAGCTGGAGCTCCGGTTGAGTTAGTTCCCCTTAAAACTTAAAAAAAAAAATAATCTTTTTTCTTGCAGGGAAAACTCAGCAACTTTTGAAGCAGAGCAGATGTTCAACAGTGTGAGCAGCAACGTTGCACTGTACCGATTAAGGCACCAAATGAACAATACTGTATCAAATCAAAACTTCAGGGGAGATTTAGGTAGGCACAATATGAATGCTGAAGCTGAAATCTGGCCTGAACATGGGAAGTTAACCTCTCCGTTCCTGAGAAATGTGATACAGGAACTTCAGCGATGGCATGTGCTCAGCATCTCAGCCTCCTACGTCACCCCGAAGATCCCATTGCCAGGAACATAGCTGAAACCCCGCTGGGACACTGGTTACAGGAGGCAGAGTGTCTACAGACCGCCAGCATCACCCCCCTGGGGTCATGGGGTCCCCTGGCTGGTGCCAAAGGTGAGCTGCCCCAAAGCTTGATGTTACAACCCCTGGCCCAATCCCTAACCCAAATCAGTGGCTGACCTAGTGCAGGGGGCGTCCGCACCTGGCTGCAAATGCTGTTGGGTGGAAATATTCCACGGGTGGAAAACATAGCATTATTTTTAAAACATGCATTTCTGCAGGAACAGTTTTAAAATAATTTTAAAACAATTTTAAGATTGTCTACTATAAGAGAAAGGAAATTTTGGTAAATACAAAGTACCTACATTACTTCCATTAATTTTTTTTAAATTATAAAATCGTAGAATATTATAGAAAAATATCAAGACTGGTTTTTTTCCTTAAAAAAGAGGCTATTTTTCTATAGAGACACCTTTCATATTTTACCTTTTAATTCCTACTGGCTTTCCTTACAGCCCAGAATTCATCTAATTCATCACTATATGAAGACTGATAAGACTTCAATCACTATTACCACATTTAAATATAAAAACGTGATCAGCTGCACTCTAAGAAGTTTTCCTGTGAAAGGTGATAATACCAAAACTCGGATCTTCTTCTCCCTTGAAAGCTGTAACTACACATTTATAAGGGTACTGTCTGTCAGGCTCCTTTTAACTTAACATTTTTTGGTAAGACTCATCCATGTTCTAGAAGTCTTATTCATGTGGAATGAGTACATCTTTCCATAAGTAATTCCCACAGACTTCAATGGACTGGTTATGATGCAAGTTTCTTCTCAATGTCAATGAGAGCATCAGACTTCAGCTTCTGTATTATGAAAGTCACCAGTGGCAAACAGTGAAAAATGAACATAATATATCATTAATATCTTTTTGTTTATTTAATTGCACCTAAGCATCAATTTATTTCCAAAATAGGCATAACTATTACAACTTTCCCATTTTTTCTTTTCCTTTTTTCATTTTATCTATGCTGGCAATCCAATCAAAGGCAAAAAAAAAAAAAATTAGTAACAAAACCAGTTCAGATAAATGACAGGTCCTGCCTGCTGCTTGAGAAATACTGTCAATTTTATTTTATTCCCCACCTTCCTGCCATGTCAGAGGCTGCAGCCTGAGCCTTTCAGAACTCTACAGGCACAACATACAGTCTCATCTTAGTCCCACAGTGCTTGGGTGGTCTCTCTCAAACTAACCAAGGCAGGGATACCACCTCTTTGATCCGCAATGCGCTCATCCATTTCACTTGTCTGCTCAGACATCCTAGGCCAATGATTTATTTGCAGAGGTGAAGCTAGGAAAACCTCCCCCCCTTCCAAACACATGTACACGTACTTCTATAAACTGGCTGAAATATTCAGTAACTTCCCAGAGGGGAATGGGTTTCCCCCCTCCCTCTCCTATATGTTTTATATGGTTTCCATTATTATTTGATAAATGTGTTATGACACACTATTTACCTCGGTCAGCAGCTCTGGGGAGCTTTGTGCAGCTTTGCTCCCCACCTCTGCCACCCACTAGATATTTCACAAATAAATCACGTTCCCAGATTAAGACAATACAGTTTGGTACTGAAAAGGGAGAAGAGAGATAGGACGAGAGATGCTGGAGGAGGCTTTGGTTTCATTTCTCTCTTCTGAGCCATGTAGAACTGATTCCCAGCCTGTAACAGTGGCTTTGCCTCAGTCAACTCCTTTTTTTTCTTCCAGGGGCAGGAAGGCGTTCTCTGTTCACTGTGCTAACTCGCTGCGTTTGAGGTTCCCAGAGACATATTCAGAGCTCAGTTTTTGATACGGGCAGGAGCAAGTCTGAGGAGGTCTAACGTACTGCACATATTCACAGGTATCGAAATAATCTTTTCCAAGGGCGGGAAGCGTGCCAGGATGTACCACATGAAAGAAGGGCTGTAGACCTGTCCTGCTGGAAATAAAATAAATATATTTAGGGTGGATGATCACAGACAGTTTTGTGTGGACTTGCTCAATAGTATATTACAATCAGAAAATTGTGGGGAGGAGGAGGAGGTACCCTCCAAAGCAGTTACGGAATGACATTACTGCAGCGACTGCACACACACTCAAAACAAGAGTTGTCAGGGAAACACTTGGTGTCATTGTCACTTCTTTTTATATGAATTTTATACCAAAATCCAGAGGGTATGCCATGAGTAGGGTCTGCAGGCACAATGAGTGATTTGGGAAGCATTTTGAAATCAATGATGCAGATGTGTGTACACATATGTGTGTGTCAGAATGGGGCAATACCAAATCTGATTAGAGCTGTCTCCCTTGAAAATTATGGAAAAGCAGATCCTTCCTAGGGTTACAGGCTGACTTTCCAAAACCAAACACAACCAAAAGCTCAGATGAAATTAGGTCCATGAGAAAAAGCAGTCAGCTGTACCAACTGAAAATGTTTCAGAGAACACCACTGTTACAAACACTGCCTTGCTAATCCCACCAGCACATAGCAGTATCTGTAGAAAAGGCAAGAACAGAACCCAATCACACACTATTGTCAACTCCAAACATTCAAAAAGTATGAATTAATAGTTTCCTCTTCTTTGTCATAAACTAAAAACAAACAAACAAGACGACCAGCTGAGAGTCAAAGAATTTTGTATTTTTTGTTTTCAAAATTGCAGTAATTTTTAAAAATAAGTGAATTATGATAGAAGCATACTAGCATAAGATAAAGGATGTTAGTGTTTCCTCACTCATGCCTTCAGGGTGCCTGTCAGCCCCCAATTAGATTAGTGGAAAAGCACGTTTGAGCTGTGCTCAAAGTGAAGTTTATCATGGAGTCCAGTGCAGTCTTCTCACCACCTTCACACTCAGATACCCTGAGTCCTTGCAATCCTTCTTTGGGCTCACCAACAAAAGAAACTTGGGGAGGTCCTTCCTTCAGGGACTGTGTGGCTCAGTCCTCTGTACTTTTTCCCCCTCATATGCTTCTATAAGATTTTTAAGGCTTTTGTGCTCAATATTTCTTCTTATATTCATCAAAGGAGGTGAGAGCTCTCCGTTCTCACCAAGGCTTCCAGGGTAGGCTTCACCCTTCAGGTAGGATAAGCCAGACTGCAAAGAAAGTAGAGCAGTCACAGACCTTCTGTCCTAGTAGCTCTAAATATTGGACCTCTGTGCAGGGAGATAGAAGCTGCTACTGGTTCCTATTCTGTACGTCCTAGAATAGAAACCAGGCAAAGAGCAGCGCCAGCAAACTGGATCTGCAGATGCAATGAAACCTTTCTCATCTCCTACGGACCATTGGAATACAACACCTATGCCTCCCATCCTCTGTGCTATTAGAATGAAAGATAAACCTGCTCATATTTATAAGTACTAAACTAAAAAATATGAAATGTGGGTATTTCCCTATGAATCCAGACTTCCAGCAGCAAAATCTCATAAAAATATCCCCCCAAATTCTTATATTAAGGAAACAATTTGGTGAATCTTTGTCACAGATAAAATTTAGAAATATGAGCTGTATAATGGATGGGATGCTATATTATGACAGATTATAATAATAGATGCCATTGTGCAAAAAACCATGGTGTGCCAGTGTAAGATGATGTGGCCCACTCTGCAGATGATAATTCCAGTCTCTCCCAGCAACAGTATGAAAAGCAAAGAAGATCATAGAAAAATCTCTACCAAGTAAATTAGACATAAGAATTAGTTACTGGGAAAAAAAATTAGAGTATCAGTTTGATTTGGTAACTGATTCATATACCAGCAGTGGTTCTTTTGCATGACAACTTGTATTTCTATATTTTTGAGTCCAGATACTTATGATGTGTATGTGCTCCTGTGCCTTTGTTTCTCCTTAGCCCTATTGAAGCGAGATGCAAATTTACAGTAATGAGAAGAAAATCAAATCCACCTAAACATGCTAAAATAATGGAATTGCCAGATTTAACTGTTGTTCATGAGTTTGCTAGAAAATTAACTAAGGAGAAGCAGGTGAAATATATTTGTGGCTTTCCAAATAATAAACAGGATAATCTTCTGTGAAAATCACCAGCCTAAAAAATATTCCAGAGATTATGGACAGTTAACAAATGCTAAAATTGGATTAATGGGGGGAAAAAAAGAAACAAAGGAAACAATTGTGTGCTATGATAATTTTTGTCATCATTCTTTCCCTTTAGAAATTTTAAAGTGTCATGACAAATATTGTCAAAGCTTTGAAAAAAAAGTCAGGATATTTCATTAGAAAGTAGGACAAATGAAACCCCGATTTCTTACAAGTGTTTATCCTATATCCTTCATTTCCCCTGTCAGAATAACTCCAGTTCATCTATCAGCCCCTCTTCTCTCCCCATCTCATGTAACCCCCAGCAAGCAAAAGATAATTCTTGCTATAGTTAGTCTGGAATAGCAAGCAGGCTGTTTGGCTAGCCAGTACACGTCTACTAATTGGCTTGCTGGGGGATAATTAGCATAAACTATTTTTTCTAGCCACTTACTCATTTTCGTTAAACTTACAGGAATTTAAATAGGGACTTCCACTCCTCAATCAAGTTTGTCAAAATTGGGCCTTGTTTTCAATTGACTTTGGGGATGGCAGAGATCGACAGTACCGTTGCATCAACCTTCATTCCTAAGGGAGCCGAAGCAGGAATTGAAGTGTCTCTAGCAAGGAGCATAACCTGAGCACTCAGAATTAGGTTAATAAGTTAAACTACAGTAATTTGTTGAACCTAGACAGAACTGAAAGCTTTTCACTAGGAAAAAAGCTCTCAAAAAATACCTAGCACGGAGTCTTGTTTTATGAACAAGTTACTCCGTGAAGTGAATCCTGGTTTGCAGCGGCTTTATATTGCAATTCCCCATTTCCACACCTCTTTCTCTCAGTATGTATCATCACCAGGTCTTGTGTCACACCACATGAAGTCTCTGCTACCACCTTATTCTTCCACTTCCTCTCCCAAATCCGTAAGGATAACCCAGCTGTATAACACTCCCCGATCCTTCTGTGACTGCAGAGCAAGGAGCGGGCTGTGTCTGAGAGCCCCCCGAGCATTGCCAGGCTGGCCAGTGCGGGTGTGATGATGGCCAGCTCAGCAGGGCACACAGAGAAGGTGTCAGAAGAGCCAGCATTACAGCCCTTCTCTCAGAAGGGTGCGAAAGACACGATAAAAGCAACAACTTTTAGGAAATGCATTAAGAACATCATATTTCAGAGATCTCTACCACTTCAACAACTTTGACTGAAAGTGGCCAATGGCTTACAAAGTTACTGGCTGACAGGTAAACATCATGATAGCATATGTCTCACTTCCTTAAAAAACAGACTAAGAAGATGAGGAGGCTCACATTCACCTGATTATAGGTGATTTCCTGTCACTGGACTGTGTTTCTGTGACCCCACTCATTTAATATGCTTGCTCTTCCCTATGTTGCCTGATAGTGGCTTGGAAGCCACCCTCCCTGTGACAATGACTCAGTGTGATGCTTTTCCTGTCTTATTCTATGAAACACATCATTTGATGTGACTAACACAGCTCATTTTGATGAGTCACAGAGCCAGGAAATGTAAAGAAGATGCGGTTTTCTGAAGAGTGCCGTTCAAATGAATGTTAGAAAAACAAAGTTCAAAAAAATAATTATTCATCTTAAAACTCTGCATATGGTATAGCTCATGTCCACCTACCTACATGGTACAAAGTCCTTTTTTCTTTTGCTTGAAATCATTAGTGTTAACATTCCTTGTAGCATGTCTAATAATTTGGGAGATGGGTGGGGAGAATACATGGAAGGACATTCTCTCTGTCCATGTTACAAATTGACACCCATTTTCTGTCATTTTTAGGGAATCCTCAAAAACCCAAGCTTCACTTTCTCATTTCTAATATACAGTCTGTAATGCCTGCCTTTATTTCAGTGCATGTTTTAAGAAACTTGTATTCTAATTTAATGGATCAAGTAAAAAAAAAAAAAAAATCTTTTTTTTTTGCCTGTACTTACAAAAAAAATGTCAGATACACCAAAACTCTGAATCCATTTCTTCCTCTTTCCATCCTAGAGCTATAACCACAAAACTTTTCTTCCCTTACATGTGGTTATAGATGTTTTTCCTATCTACATAGGAAGGGAAACCTATATGGATTTTCACATTGCTTTTTTAAGGATTCTTTATAATTAAGAAAGAAAATGGCCAGGGAAAGGGAGTTGACACAACCTTCCTTCTCTTTCTGACCTCAAGGAACTGGAAACTCCAGCAGGAGGAGGATGAGGAGTGGAGGAGAACCAGGACAATAATGCTGCTCTTCTGCACAGCTTTTCAGCGTTGCTTTACTGGAGTGAAGAAAAATCCCTCTGCTACAGCCACTGCTTCATTGAGGATGTGGAGGGGTTACAGATGCTTTCAGTACCTTTGTATTCCTTCGAAAAGTTTCTTCATTGTCTCCCTTGACAAAACCACCAGCTCAAGGAGCAGGAATGCGTGAAGAGCTTTTCTCCTACCTCCCCTTCTGTCTCCCCAGAAGTTTGCACTGCGGCACGCAACAGGAGGTGTCGAGCATTTCTCCTCCTTCCTCAAATATTCATCAGCGATCTGGATGAGGGGACCAAGTGTATACTCAGCAAGTTTGCTGATGATACCAAACTGGGAGGGGTGGCTGACACCCCGGAGGGCCGTGCTGCCATCCAGCGAGACCTGGACAGGCTGGAGAGCTGGGCAAGGAAGAACCTCATGAGGTTCAAGAGGGAAAAGTGTAGGGTCCTGCACCTGGGGAAGAAGAATGTTAGGCACCAATACAGGTTAGGTGTGGACCTGCTGGAGTCAAGTTCTGAAGAGAAAGATCTGGGGGTCCTGGTAGACAGAAAAATGACAATGAGCAAGCAGTGTGCTCTTGTGGCCAGGAAGGCCAATGGAATAGGGAAGGGCCAATGCATAGGGAAAAGCGTGGCTAGTAGGTCGAGGGAAGTCATTCTCCCCCTCTACTCTGCACTGGTGAGGCCACAACTGGAATACTGCATCCAGTTCTGGGCTCCCCAATTCAAGAGGGATAGGGAACTACCGGAAAGAGTCCAGCGAAGGGCAACGAGGATGATTCAAGGATTGGAGCATCTCCCTTATGAAGAAAGCTCTCCCTTATGAGAGAGCTGGGACTCTTTAGCCTGGAGAAGAGAAGGCTGAGGGGAGACCTTATCAATGCTTATAAGTATCTGAAGGGTGGGTTGAAGGAGGAGGGAGCCAGACTCTTTTCAGTGGTTGCCAGTGAGAGGACGAGGGGCAACGGGCACAAGCTGGAACATAGGAGGTTCCACTCAAATATGAGAAGAAACTTCTTTACGGTGAGGGTGACAGAGCCCTGGAACAGGCTGCCCAGGGAGGTTGTGGAGTCCCCTTCTTTGGAGATTTTCAAGACCCGCCTGGATGCAGTCCTGAGTAACATGCTCTGACATGCTCTGGGCAATCCTGCTTCAGCAGGGGAGTTGGACTAGAAGATCTTTATGGTCCCTTCCAACTCTAAAAAATTCAGTGAAATTCAGTGAAATAGAGAAGCTTGTCAGGCAACACCTCAAAACTCACCACTTGCTGCAGAAAGGGAATAGGAGCCCTGTTTAAACAAGCAGAGACCATTTGGACCGGATGTTACCACGAGCCGAACTGACCTGGTTGGCAATTCTTTGCAAAACAGAGGATATTGCAGCTGCAAGCAGCCAGACCACAGTGGAGGAACCTAGAGCACTGTCACTACAGCCTTTTTCTTTCTAAAGGCAGGCACATGGTTCAACCAAGCAACTGTCACCTGCTCTCAAATTATGACCAAATGCATGCATTATAGAATATTTTTCTGTATAAAAATAATGTACTTATTTGAAAATAAAGCATGATTTTTTTTAAAGGAAATGGCAGAGAACAAAGTGCACAAGGCCAAACTTTCTAATAAATGAGATTTATTATGGGAAAAAAGTCCAATAATTGCATTTTCAGGGGAAAGGTCATTATTACTTAGAAAGAGGTTAATAGAACAATATTAATAGCTTTTTACAGGGCAAAAGAGATAGATGCAGTATTAATATGAATGAAAACAAGAATAAGGATGCTCCCTGTTAACAAAGTTTAGACTAAAAATTCAGAAGGTCAAATTCATCTTTCATATTCCCCAAAATAAAGAATTAGGCAGTATAAAACGTTATCAAGCCTTTTCATTCAGTGAGTTTAACAGAAAGTAGCAGAAATGAAGTGATCAAAAGTTTTAGCCTGAAGCCAACAATTAGAAGCACAGCTCAAGTTCTGTGTCTCTGCGAGACTCTAAGGGAAGATTGTTGAAGATAAAAGTCAACATGACTCCATCATTGAACTTTTACTAAAGGAATTGCAGCAATTCTGTCTATTTGGCCAATATTTCAGATTAGACTAATTTTCTGAAGTAATGGAAAATTGCCAGAGATAAAAAATAATTTGCAATATACATTAATAATAATGTTACATTACACATCCGTAATACATTTCATGCAAAAGACTTAAAGTACTTTATAAACACTTAGTTAAGCCTCCCAACACCCTGGGAAGTAGATGATTTTTCTCAACCTTTCCCCAGCTGGGGAAACTGAGGCACAGACAATTGAAAGCAAAGAATTTTCCTCACGTTAGGTAATGGCTAGAATAGGTTACAAAACAAAGACATAGGAATGAAGAGGGCACATGCAAAAAATACTGCCAAACCCAAATAATTTTTCAGTCCAAACAAAAAATATCCTACATACTTTCCCACTTTTGAGCACTCCGCAAACTCTTAAGTACTTCTGAGAAATTTTTTCCTCATGAACACCTTTAAACACATCCAGGAAAATATACTGTCTACCAACAAACAAACAAATAAATAAAAAGTGTCTATTTAAAATACATGTTGCAAAAATATCCCCTCATCCTCATTGGCAGAACTAGCTAAAAAATAAAAAAATAAACCCCAAGAATCTTCATTTTTACTCCCCAGCCTTGACCACTAATAGTGATTTTCTCTTTTAGATAGTGTTGAGTGAGGAAGAAAAGAGAAATCCGAAGGTGATTATAAAGATGCTTATTAAAAGCTGTCATGCACATGTGTAAACTATTAGACTGTTTTAGCTACAAGGCTAAGCAGGATCTGTCTAACTGGTAATTCCAGCCTGAATACGCTCAGCAGTACCACACCAGGACTCACAATTATGTAAGTTTGCTATTAAAATGCAAGTTGGAATCAACTGTTAAATCTCCATAGTGACGAATACACTGAAAAACTGTCCTACTTTGGGAGATTAAATTAACTTTATTTTTGGTTATTGTATCTAAACACTCTAACTTGCTTTATTGTACTGTCTCTAATTCAGTTTTACTTTACCAAGCACCTCAGACAAGAGAATTTGCTTGAAGTCACAGTCAAGCTGGGAAACATATATATTTAGGACATCTTTTCAGAATACTGTAATTATGAGTGTAAGTATTTGAAGTCAAAACTCATAATTGTGCATGATGAGGGAAAACTGAGGAATCTTTTTGTTGAATGTTTTGGCTGCAAAGAGAGCCGCCAATCCCACCAGTTTGAGGAAGTTTCAGAGCAGATGTCTGCGTAGTGTTTGGGATGCAATTTTGTCATGGAGTTAAATAAAGAAAATTATTCAAGGGCTACATTACTTATAAAATCCTGATGTGAAATTTATTTTACTAGCAGTACTGCTTTGTATAGTCATTTGAGGAAGAGATTACTTAATATAATGTAATGGGCAAGATTAATGTAAAAGATTAACTCTTCAGCCCTTACTCTTGTTCTGTGCTCTTTATATACTAATCAGGTAAAGAGATGGATAGTAGCATTTTAAAAGCTTCCTTTTCTGTGATCTATTTCTCTGAGTGAAAAGATGATGTCTAGCCTTCCTCACACTGAATTCATCGCTTTGGTCTGTAGGAAAGGGCTTTTGGAAGAAAACCTTAATATAAGTCAAGGCAAATTAAATTGAGATAGTGCAAAAGGCATAATGTGAACAGAAGAAAATACCATGTGAGAACACATAAGGGCTTAATTTTCCCATTACTAAGGCAAGACTGGGTGAAAGCTAATAAATCACGGCAGCACAGCACCACATGGAAATCAGCATCTTACCTAGATGGAAGTCACAGCTGATGAGTGCTGCAAAACAAAACCCAGGATCCCTTAGTATTAATGAGGTACCCACTCACCACGTCTTTTACAAGGCACAATGAAACACTGCGAAGTAAGAACATTCATGAGTTTTGGCTATCGCAGTGCATGCAGTCTGCAGAGAATCACACGGGTAGTTCAGCTTCCTTAGCTGCTGCCAACAAAAGCAGCCAAGTGAGAAGGACACATGGATCCGGGATCCCTCCCCAGCTCTGCCACCTCGTCAGGAAATCGCTGCCCTCTAATTCCTCTGGATTCTGCCTGGAAAATGGCTTTCTGTGGGGAATTTTAAAGAGGAGTGGGAGCTCTAAAAAGAGACTTCAGAAACACCCCAGTGCAATTCAGATGAAAGTATTTTGTTTTCTGGGGCTTTTTTTCCTTCCTTGCCATCTTCACAGATAGAGAAATCACTTGAATTCTTCAAATAGAGATATTTCTTAAACATTTCACTGTTCCTGCCCCTAAAACTGACTCTTGCACAGTCAGTATTGAAATCTACTTATGTTTCAAACTCTGTGGTGTTATGTGATTTTGTTGGACAGGGAGATGGATACAAAGGAACAATAGGGGTTGCAAATATTTTAAAAATAAGCTATTTTAAGTCTTTTAATCTTAAAAAGTACTTTCTCAATTTCATCACAATTTTCATAAAGTACTCTAGTTGTCAGTAAGCCTTAACCCTAAAAATGTGAATGCACTGGGATTTTTATGGGTTTGTTGGTGGGAGTTTTACCATTTTAATTTTTTTTATTTATTATTGAGCTGCTGGAGAGGGGAAAAAAGTCTTATAATGGGACTGAAGCTGAATGCTTAATTAGGAACAGTTTATCACCTCTTCAAATAAGCTGAAGAGTTACATAACTAGGCCTTACAATTCCTACAGATAAAGGCAGTTTATCTTGGCTTCCTATGGAAATAAGCTTTATGTAACTGTTTTGTCTGTCTCTCCATCTTTCTTTTCTCTTCCCTTTACTTTCCCTTCAACAAAAGACTGAACCATTAGCCAATTTGAACTTGAGGGCTAAAAATCTCCAAAATGATATTCCTACTGGTTTCATGAAGACAGCTGATGAGATAGAGAGAAAGACCTAAATCACTGCCCTAGTTTCCTCTAAAGGAAAACAGAGAAAGTTACAGAAGAAGTGAAAACTTGGTGTGAGATTACTGTTTGTAATGTCTGAGCTGCAGAACAGGTTGGCTGCTTTTGATTTCATGGGCTCAATTTTCTTGCATGGGGAAATAAATGGACAATTTGCTGGCCTGGCAGAGGCATCCTTCAGATCATTGTCTTCTCCTGTGTCACTTCAGGTAAACTCTGCCATTGCTCCAGGTTCAAAACAGGCCTTTAGGAAGCACATGGCCACAACTATAATAAAGACGAATGATTTCTGTGATTTTCCATTTATTTGATTACTAATACACCCTATATTGTCTTGACTTTTCTTTCAGCTGAATGCAGTTATAATAGCTAGTGGATAATGAACTATCCAGAAGTGCTCATGATCATCTACTTCAGCATCCACTGAGGCAGAGTCAAGTCAAAGTAGAGAGCAACTTTGAAAATCAGAGCCCAGAGTAATAATCCTTTGTTTATTCCCTAGACATATTTTAACAGGGCAACCTTCTTCATAAAGTAAAGCAAATCTATTCTGACATTAAGAAAACCTATGGTTCAGTCGTACTGCTGTTGTATATCTTTGATTTGAAAATCTCAAGGAGAGAAAATTATTTGAGACAACCAATCGTTGTATCTGTGAAGTACTGTTTTCCATTTTAGGTTTCTCATAGATGTATAAAAGATACACTTTTAACTAAATATAAGCCCAAACCAAAATTCCTGAATTTTCAGAAATATTTGAAAATTATTGGATTTTGGGAAAGTTTGAAGACAATCTAAATTCTCTGGATCATTTTTATCTTCACTGGTCTAAAGCAAAACCCCAAATTTGGAAGACCTCACATGAAGATTTAAATATGGTAGTCCATACTCATAAACAAAGAACCTGGAAAAAGCTGCATCTTCATCTAGTCAGAATTTTAATCTAGTTTCATTATTGTACTGACTGTCTTATTTCATTATCTTTATATCATTATACTCACATACATTTTCTCTGATCTTTTTAACCTGGTTAGTCTGCACAGCCGAGGATGAAACTGATCTAACGTGTGAAACGCTCATGGTATCATCCCGCAGGGAAACTATCATGGACTTACTGCCGAAGCGAGTCAGGGATGCAAAATATTTGTTGTCCACAGGAGTGCTATGGCTTCTTCTTTTTTTCCCTGTGTGCTTTTTCAATTCTGTTTCATTAACGCAGCACGCTGTTTTACTCTACTGGCCTACAGTTGTAATTTTTCTACGCCTCCTTTCTGTGTAACAGTGTTCACAACTGGCCCATCTTAATATCATTTCATATAGGATTACACAGAGAACAGTTTCACAATGTTCAAAAACTGAATGTAGAGACCTTCACAACTGCTTCTTTTGAGAAAGAAGTGAGGGGAAAGGTGTTGAAGCTTGTGAGATAGCTGAAACCATATTTTTGCTGTAGGCACTAAAAGCGTTATTTTGGTATGAGGAAAAAAAACCCACCAAGTTTTTTGCCAAAGGTAAACTCAGAAGAAGATTTACAGAAACACAGCTATGTCTATCACAGCATTATGGTAAGATTGTACCAGTCATAATCAGGTATGTACTCAGAGCATAGCATTCAAGAATCAGTACAGAAAATAAATACAGTAAAAACAACATAAATGAGCAGACATTGAAATATGCTCAAATGATGAAATATTTAGAAAAATTATGAAGATTAATATAGTGCCTCATACATCTGCATGTCAAAAAGAGTAGTAATGGTTCTTGCATTAGTACAGAAATGAATAGTTTCATCAAGTTTTTATCCTGATAAGATTTTTTTTCTGATGGTTATAGAAATGTACTGAAGTATTTAAATCACTTGTCAAATGTAAACCTACCTGAGCAGTGACACTTTAAAAATATAATGTGAAATCAGACATCATTTATACTTGCTGGGATTTTTCATGTTGTCTTATAACATATAAATGGTGAGGCTAGATGCAGAAATAGTAGATTTTCAATTTTAACCTTTTTTCTCACTAATTTCCAGAATGTAATTCTGCCCCCAGCTGGTTAAGACATAGCTGACATAGGAGACTGAAAGCGAGAGAATATTGAACCTATGAACTCTGCTTCTTCTCAGATGATGACTACAATTTGCATGCAAAGTATCAGCAGCTTTACTGTTCAGCACAGGTGCTAATAGATTCTAAGTTCTTTATGTAAGTATGTGCTGCGCCCTCTTCATTATAGTACTAATAGCACAAAGGTGAAACTGTTTTCAGGAAACAGAGTTCATTGATTACTCCTACAGAACATTACAATTAATGACATTGGTCTGTGGTAATTGCTGCACCTGTATCAGATCAACTGAAAAGTAGAAATTTAATACACGCTCTTGTCACCATTAGATTCCAGAAAGTTGCATACATCTACTGCCTGAGAAAGATTTTTACATGCCTATTTGTCTTCCAATTGCTCTTTTTCATCAGATTCTAAGTCTGTCCCTTTTGCAAACAGAAGGTATGTACAGAAAAATTTACATGACTTTCACTCCTTTTTCAGGTATAACTGCAGCCCATCCTTATCTCCCAGGGAGGAAGAAAAACAAAGGAAAAAGGAGAGTATGGCAACAGAAAAGCAGGGAGATAAGTTATTATTATTACCTTTTGAAACAAAAGCTTTCATTCACCCTTCAACCTCTCTCCACTATCTTCTATCATATTTCAGGACATCTCTTCTGATGCAGCTGAAGAATAGATTACAAATACCTTCAAATTCATCTAACTTACTTTCCATTCCATATATCACCTTTTCATATGCAGCTGATTCTGTCACATCAGCAATCTGCTCCCTCAGTAACAGCCCTCATGCATCCTTTCAGGTTCTCGGTATTCGTTTTCAACACCATGAGACTAACAGGGGCAATGTCAGGAAGCTTAGCCCCCGTATTTAGACTCCTTATATTCAAGTAAATGAGACTTGCAAGAAGATGTGGTATAAGTGGAAACATTCACTGGAAATAGCTTCCATAGAACAAAACCAAACCAAAACAAAACAAAAAAAAAAAAAAAAAAAGAAAGCATAGAAGAAAAAGAGTAATTCTGAAAAAAAAAAAAGTCAGTTCAGATTTTATCATCTATGCAACTGTTAGCATTAGTACAAAGGATGAACAAAATGAAGCGGCCCCACTGGATCATAGAGTCTGATAACTGCTGTTTTCCAAAGTTTCCTGCTGCCTCCATACCCTGGTGTCCCAAGTGGGCTCAGAGGAGCGGGCAGCCCCAGGAACGCATGGTCCACCTCAGCCCTGCAGAAACTGAGGAAACCGAACCGGACACGGTGAAATGTGTGACACCACTACAGGAGTACAAACACTAAATGAATTTAGTGAGTTTACACAGCAGAGAAGTGGAATTACAAGATGGAACAGAGCTGCTGAGGGAGCACATGATTGAAGCGATGGGATGTGAATACTCAATCCATTAGCCCTGACAGAAAATCTCTAGTGTAGCTTTGGGAAGAGGTAGAAGGAGGAGGAGCGCTGTTGGGAGGTGAGCAGGGGACAGATCTGCTAGGCACAAATGGTTGTTAATGAAGAATGCTGCAAACTCACCAGATTACTCCTCGACCAAGCACTGACTACATGCTGAGGATGCCAGAAAAGCGAACATATGTCTGAAGTGGGAAGGAGCAGACCCAGCCAGCCACATCATGAAATGACTGGGTATCATAAAGTTGTCAGAACAAAGAAGTAGGTCTCTAAGGATGTAATGAGCGAGACAGGGCTGACACTGGGTGGTAGGAAGCAGGTGGGTGTCACAACTGCTGGATGAGAAAGGTGGAAACCTGGAGAATATTTGCTAACTCTGAGGATACAACTATCCCATACCCAGCATATGACACTTTTGAAAACCTGCTATAGACGATTTTAAAGGTTTAATTTCTCTTTACTATTTACCTAACAGCTCTGATCCTGATTTTCAATTTTCCCCGGATAAACCTGTTGCAGGTGAGCTTTTCCCTAACATTCCACAGCAGCTGGAGTTTCTTTGTTTTCCTCCACCTTTTGCTTGTCACATAGCAGCACTTACAAAAAGTGTCCAATCAAATGAGCACTGGAAAAACTATCCTCTCTCCATTGTCCTTTCTAAAAGGTCTCTTCATTGTGATTAGAGATGATCAGGAGATGAAGCTAAGGGAGGGGCTGAGCACACCCTAAAGACATTCAGAACAAAACTCTTGACAAACAGCCAGGCTGTGAACTACTGTGTCTGCAGAGAAATAAAACCCCAAAACGAAAAAGTCCTAAACACTTGCAAAGTACATAAATCGCACAGGCCACCAAAAGGAGCAAGAACAGCCAAGGTAATCTGACACATTTCCAGTCTGAGTATTTTTTTTTTTTTTTTTGCCTTTTAAATTTTTAATTTAAAGAATACTTTCATATTAGAATCCCAGCAGCTCTGGTTCCACAGCTCTTTTTTTCGAGGTTTCCCTGACACACCACACCACTCCCCCCCCCGAATTCTTTTTAAATCCTGGCATAATTTGTGGTCAAAACTAAATCCAAATTGAGTCCATCTGGGGAAAGTGGAAAAACCTGAACTCCATCTTGTTGTCTTGAACATCCTATGGTTGCATAATAACAAAATGCCTTTGTTCTCACAACTAAAGTATGCATCAAGAATCAAAGAAGCAAGAAAAAAAGGGAATGTTCCAAGCTATTACTGTAACAATCCAATTACAATGCCTATCAAACTTAACTTCACAGGTTATAGCTCCTAATTGCCTGACAAAAATTGACACTTCAGTCGCAACAGCATAATATAATCAGAGTCCAAATTAAATTTGATCGTGGGCAGAAAACGATGCTATCATTCGGCGGCATGGAAACAGGAGATCAACTAGCATGATATCAAGGATCAGAAATGAAAATTATTCATTAATGGCAATGGTTTTCTGATAATGGAAATGACACAGTTCAGACGGCTTCGTAAAAACACTATTAATTAAAAAGATGATAGACCTAACAAGGCATAGAAACCAGTGGAACCTTTCTCTGTGCTTGTTAAGGTGAAGGATGACAATGTTTAAGAACAGAAGTTTATGCACTTTTGTGAAAAGTATTCCGCTGATTCTGTAGCAAGTTTACTGGTTCTTGCTTAGTGAAGCATCTTTCTCTAGGGTGCTATGTTATAGGGACATAAAAAGTGTCTAAGGCCATAATATGACATTGTAATAAGCATGAATACTACCAGCTATAAAACAGAAGGGTCCAATTCATAAAAAAATGCACATGGGATTTTTGCATACTCCCAAGAAAAAAGTGCAGAGAAAACTATTTTATTTCCCTGTGCAAGCAGCTCTGTCTCCATTTTACTTTGGAGAAATACAGAGGTGCTTTATGCTGAAGAGAGAGCAAGCCAGAAATCCACCCTCAAACGTTTCCCTGAGCAAGAAAAGGAAAGGCCAGTGTCTCAGATTGCTGAAGTTCAGACAATGCCTCTGTGTTCCCTGCACAGAGCTCCAGATATTACCACAATAAAAAAAAAAACACTCCAGCACTAATACAATGCCACAAGCATTGTGTTTGAAATAACCATCTCAAAGGGTTGATCACTACACCATTGAAACCACTGGGTGCTTATGCCACAGCTGGAACACGAGGAAGGAGAGGTCTATTGGCTTGCTAACGATCTCCATGTCCTCCTCCCAGGCGTTATGTTTGGGCTCTACACCCTGCGGGATGGGTCACTGCCCAACACACAAAACTAAAACTGCTCTTGAGGACCCTCACCTCTTTCCTCCTCAGTAGCTGAGAGAAGCAAAGAGGCATCCCCTGCTGCAATTCCTTGCCCGACAGGCATCTGCTTTGGAAACGCACCAGCATAGGCCTCTGAGACTTCTTGCTGTGGGAAATCAAAGATTCAAAAGCCTGAAAAATAAAGGACTTTCAGAAAGAACAGAAGGGAAGAATGGGCAAAGATAGATGCTTCCTTGGAAAAGGATGACTCAAAGCAGATCCTTCTGACCCTAGAATGCAACTACAGTAGGTTTTAGCAAATCAGAGACACAGGAACAAACCTCATGTTCCTTAGCTTGTCTAACTGAGTCTCACTCAGATCCAAAACGCATCATCCCAAGCTGCCTCAAAACTTTCATCCTCTGATAAGTAACACCCTTGAAAATCACTTCACTTACAAAGATAAAAAATAAAATAAATAAAATACTCAATACTAGTCTGCTTGGAGCAGCTCTAAAAACTGAAAAACATGGAAATAATGGATATACTTTTAATTGTCCTTAACTATTTGATAGTCCTTCTACAGAGTGCACAAAGCTTGCCTGAACTGTCAATTTTGTTTAAAAAAATAAAACCTCAGAAGGGCGATGACGTTACCTAAACTGTGTATCAGCATTGCACTGTACCTGTTAGAGCTCTGGGGCAGGTCCTCCAGTTTCAGTGCATTTTATTGAAATACTCTTTAGCCCTTTAAACACAATCATTTAAGACAGATGTGAAGAGTGCTGGAATTCAAGAATTCAACATGCAGACAACTCAGGAGCAGACAGTAATATATTAACGGAGAAAAAAGCTACCCTGTAATATCAGCTAGCATGTCATTAAAGAGTATTGCAGCTACCACATGATTATGTCTTGGGTTTTGATAACTTGACCTCATGAAAGGGTGTTTATAGATACTTCCAGAAATTTAAAAACACAGGGTACTGTTAATATTTTTATGGCTTTTTTTCATTATATAACAAAGTGCAGAACCAGGAAAATTTAAAAACAATGAAAGAAAAACTAGAGTTTGTGTTGTTTTGGGGTGGTTTGTTTTTTTTAAATAAATTATTGAATTATATTGCTTATGATGTATTCTGGGCAATGATGTAAACCCCTTTCTGATAAGAGCACCACTGTTCAGCAGTGAAAGTGGGCATACTTATCCCTGCAGCAGGGAATTTAACACGGAGGCAGCCAAAAACCAAATCCATTGTGACCATTAATTCTGCAGGGTAAGGTTATAGATTGAGTCACCTAATGGATAAATTCACTCTCTAAATCATAGCCAATTAAATCTCAGTTATGTTCTCTAAGGAAGCCAGGGTCAGATTCACACCCACTGACTCTCAGGCTTGTTGAGAATTTTCTGATTCACAATTTTGGTTGCAAGAAATGTCAATTCATCAACTTTGACATGTTTTGTGGGCATCCTCTGTTCAAGGGTGGTATTTCAGGTACAAAAGAGAGCCAGAACATCTAGACTAACAAACAGTCATGATTCTTTGCAAACTAATAAAAGAAATCCATGTCCTTGTCTCTGCAAAGCCTCATCCAGGCCACGTCGGTGATTCCAGATTACTGAGTCACCTCTTATTCCACCACCTGTCTATTCATCACAGCCGCCTTTCCTGTGAAAATTTCAAGTGGTCTTGAGTTCGTGCTCAACAGCTCAACATCTCACATGAAGCAAAAGCCATTTCCACCTTATCTCTGCTAACAGAGTAAAGTCAAAACAATTACCATTCTTTAGTTCAACCCTGGCAGCACAAGAATCACTGTAAAAAGGGATTCACCCCCCTGCATCCCACGTTAACAGGAGAAAAACACTTTGCTCAGGTCGGGCCACTGTGGCTAGCAGCCCTCCTACAGTCTCATTGTGGATTGTAACTTGTGATGGACACAACCTGGAATTTTTCGGTTTTCCAGCAGCACTCAGTGAACCAGGAAATACACAGCATTGAGAAGAAAAATAAATAATGAAATTAAGCTTAACAGGGTTGCTGGCCCGTTTTCAGATTCCCCATTCTAAAACTTGCAAGTATCACCATTAGGCACGTTGCCAAGTCTATTTCCCTGGTGAATTCAGGCTTATGCACCACTCAAGAGGAGTCTGTTAATGACTACAAAGATCCACAGCTGTTTACAGTTTAGACTCAGTGGTGGACCAGGCAATAAGCTTGATCCAACAATGAAGTTGTTGGACTCTCACAGCAAGAGGAGACATTGTGTCAACTATTTGCTTGCTCATAGTGTGAGTGACTACCAGGACAGCTTAGCAGGGCTGTAAGAGACAGGGAAAGGAGTAGGTATGGATTGGAGAGAAGCTGTGCAGGGCCCTGGAAATGGAAGAACAACTGTGTAAAGAAACCAGGCTTAAATAGCTTGCAGAAGCATAAATGAAGAAACAAAATAAATAGGCTGGGAAAGTTCTTTACCACACATCCAAAAAAGAGACAAAATCTATTCAGAAAAGTATTTCGAAATCAGAACTATCTGCATTTGTAGAAGTCTGCTGTGACATTATCGACTGCAAACTTTTTTCTTTCTTTTTTGTTGCTTGCTTGCTGGGGTTTTTTTGTGTGGGAAGTTTGGGTTTTTTCATGAATGAATAAATGAGAGCAACAGCTTTTCACAGTAGGGTCTTGTCTTCAGGAAAATGATAGTGAAGGACAGACAGATTACCAAAAACCTGCAAAAGACTGGTGGAAAGTATAAGAAAGGTTTATATTAAGCGTCTCATTTTTAGACATGGAAGGGAACATAATGTTAAAAAAAAAAGGTATCTAAGAAGGTATTTGAGGTAAAAATTAAGGGAAGCAGATAGAAAAAGCCAAAATTATCTTATCAGGGAATAAAATCTTTCAACAACAAATCAAAGTAATAGGGGCTGAGAGTATCTCTTCTAGCCATGCTCAGGCTAAAAGTCCAAACTGATGACTAGGAACAGATGTAAGAATCTACTTTAAAAACAAAAAAAAGTACTTTTCAAAGGATTCCTAGATGACAAGACCAGCAGCTCTGAAAAGAAGGCTTCAAATATTAACAACTGATGAAATTAGAAAATTTGCCAAAGAGGCACCGTTGTCAATGCGAGGTTTTAAAGCGCGTCCTGACAATGTGCACTGGTCCAAGTTCGTTTCACTTAGAAGTAGTGCATTTATCGTTAGGGGAACGTTTCAGTCTTTTCAGTTAGAGGGTTCCCAGAACTTCCACATCTGGTGCCAAGGGTTGTTAGAAACTTATAGAAAGCATTAAGGACACGTCTGCGTGGGTGGGCAGCTGATCAAGTAATTTATTGATTAGCTATATAGTATTAAGTAGAAAAATTCAAAGGAAAAGGATGAAACTATTTCTGGTAAGGTGAAACCATCCATATTTACTGCATAGATTATCCACAACAGGAAATGCTTACTTGATTGCTTGATTGCAAAGTCAGGCAGGTCTTCAGCCCCACTGACTTCACTGGAGCTATGACAATTTACCAACGGAAGATCTGTGCCCCAAGATAACTTCTTAATGCAGTGGAAAGCTCTTGTGTTTATAAAAAGCAGGACATAGGAAATGCAAACATGAGAAATCTTTTATTCAGCCACTTTTCTCACATACAAGATTTTCTAATAGACACAGCTCCAAAAAGCAGGAAGAGAAAATAGTAGAAATGTGTAAAGTCATAGAGTTCTGTTTCGAGCTGAACTCTCATTTCTGACTTGTGAGAAGTACACCTATAGTACAATATGGAGAAAACCAACCTCATTCAAGGGTGCAGCTGTGCTGAAGCTTTCCTTGAGTTGCTGCCTGCCTGAGCCCTTGAGCACTCGGGACCTGCAGCAATTTTAGAGTCAGAGCCCTGCCCACCTCCAGCTTTGAAAATTCCCTTTTCATCTATGGAGGCTAAAACTGGATGCCCAGACTACAGTGCATGTCTGAAAGTGTACCACTCCACCCTATGCCACTGAACCCTCACCAGAGAAGATAAAGGGATGTCTGTGATCTTCCAGCTCTTCCTAATTCATGCTGTCAGAGAGTGGAAGGGATGTCTTTATATTCCACCTGCTTATATATTTTCTGGAGTGACTGCAATCTAAATATCAGCAGCCAGTAAGAATGAGAATATTATACCATGCCATAAAACACTATTCGCCATGAAGTACTGTCCAAGGCAATTGTTGGAGGTCAAAAAAACAAAAGGCAAAAATATGTACCATAAATGTATCATATTTGAGAGCTCAGGCCTCGTGTACCAAAGTATTGCATGGCTACAGACTTTCTCTCTGTTCTTTCACCCTCATTTTACATTCAATTTCCTCAAGGGTTCAAAAAACTCTTTCAGTATCAACTAAGATCAAAGTAAATTCATAATATGCATGAACAGGTCCACTTTGTATAATATTAACAATGTAATTTCTGTCAGAAAAAATGAAATTAAGAATGTAAAAAAAATAAATTTAAATGTGCTTAAAAGCAACAATGCAGCAAGCAAAGCAAAAGATGTCTGGGCTTTGGGGAGAGGTTACTGTAACAGACAAGGTTTTTTGTCATTCTACTGAACTGTCTCTATAGCCCCTTGCTACAATAGCATCTTGGATTGTAGACACTATTCTCTATTGACACCTAAGGGGTGAAACGTGCCAATGGTCCCCATTTAATTTATTTTTTTTTCTGTATCCATTTAAGATGCCAATTTATAGTCCCTGACAAAATGGAAACTATGGGGTTTTTGTAGACTCTTCTCTTCTTATCTCAGACTTGGTTAAAGTAAAGTAAAGTGTGAGTCACTTAAGTCACTTACACTTAAGGCCTTTCCTCTTACTCATTTTTACCTGTACATAGTATAGTAGAAGCAGCTATTGCAGCGAGTGCATGCCACTGTGTCAGGCTGTAGGATATCATATGAACTAACAAAACCTGCTAACAATGTAAATGTGCCACGATTCACCAATTAGGTGGAGAAATACTGCTTATTTATTTATTTTATTAAAAAATAAATAGGTGCTTTCCCATGGCTTAGATATCATTCTGCAATGCATAGGAGTTTGCTGCTATCTGCAGGTAAAATACTCTATTACTGAGTAAAAATCTGAAAAGGAAGCTAAGCATTTAGCTTCTCTTTTTAATTGCAGCTTCACACAATTCCATGTAAAAACCCCAGGTCTAGGCAGGACGAATGAAACTGCAGATCCTTCACGTGGGGCTGAGAGGAATGCTTTCTCTCTAATACGACAAGCAGTAGGCACACCACTCTCAGTTCTGCTGGTAACCATGGGCAGGGTCAAGCTTTCACGCACGCGTCCAGGGCAACTCTGACGACCTCCAGCTGTTGCAGCAGCAAAGAACTCCTGGGACGTCAGAGTATCCTTTTGATGCTCAGTAGCCCTCAGACATCCTCTGAATTGTGACAGTCTGCCAAGTGGATGGGACACAGAGCTGGTTCCACAAATGCCAAAGCTTTCAGGGAAGCTGCAGACTGTATCAGGAAAGGCAGCTCAAAAGGGTTACAGGCAAATTGTGATTTTCCCCTCCATTTGCATGGCAGGCCTGGAAAGTCTGCTGTCATACAGACCCTCCCTCATAATCCTCCACTCCACTCACGCCACCTCACAGAATGGTAGCATTTTCTTTTTTTTTTTTCTTTTTTTTTTTTTTTTTAATTTTTAATCCTCACTTTGTCCTACAAGCATGGAATGAACTGAAATACATTCAACACTTTGAAGGAGAATTGTTACTGAATTTTCCTCGCTTTAAAAGTCAGAAGCAGACAAAAGGTTCTGCATGTGCTTTACAGAGCACACTATGCAAGAATACTATCCCCAAAGTGTAAAATATGTTGCAAATAATTTCTAGTTTTATAGTTACACTGCTACAGTACTAAAAGTGTCCTAGGAATATTAGCTTAATTCCTTGAGAATACTTTGGATGACACTTTGTCTTTATCTTGAGCCCCAAACGGATTAAGATTTGTTCCAGATGTAGCAAGATAATTTTGACTAGTCTGTGGATAGAAAGATGGACACAATAGAAGTCGTTAAGCAATGCTTAATCAAGCAAGATCATATTGAAGGAGTTATTACAGGAAATATTGACTCCAGGAACTGACATGTCCCATATTATCTCATCAAGGCTTAGATATTCATCTTGCAGTTTTGCAGTGCCGTGTTGCAGTGCTACAGTGCAGCCCTCTAGCTTGCTATCAAACACACATCTCCAAGGCTATGATCAAAAATCAAAGAGTCATAGGTGTTAAACTTTTCCTACTCCACTGTTTTTTCAATGTGGCGTCAGTTTAAGAAAAGCTGATATAACTTGTTGGGTTGTTTTCAAAGAAGAGTTTCAGTATGAGCCGATTTCAGCTTGTGGGTAAGAGGTGGGCACCAGAACCACTTAAAACAAAGGGAATACATAAGAACACAATAGAAAGAAAATTACAAAATATCTATCACTAAAGATTCTCCTTTTAACCTTTAAGTGTAGTCAAAACCCAATGACTTGCTAATTATCAGGAGTTTAATGATGCCTCTAAGCAGAGGTTGTACTAAAGGGCACAGTGTCCATGAACCTCTAGGATCTGGGGCTACCTCATGACTTCAGCCTGCAGTGAATTCTCCTCTTCTCCAAACGGGCTTCTAAGAAAGCTTTCAACCCACCCACCCCCCTCCCCATTGTTGCTACCAACAGTGAAGGAAACAATTTTGAACTCTGGCGTAGGCTGGGCTCCAGATGGCTGCCAGCTTTTTAAGCGCTGAGTTGACTAACCTTGCTCAAAGCAGGTCTATAGAACACAGCGCTTCAAATATCAGTGTCTGCTGGGATTGCATCTATATATGTGGAGTCCCACAGTTCCTATCACTAGCGTAGTTGAATGAGTGAATCAGGAGCAAGAAGGATAAAATTGAGGAAAATGCATGAGACCTCTCCCTCTCTGATGTTGAATCAGCCCGTTAAACAGCAGGGAGCAGCTGAGCATAGATTTTTTGTTGAGCTTGCTGACCACTAAATGCAAATGAATATAACCCAAGCTGGGCCTGAGGCTGGGAAGGACCAAAATGTTGGCTTCTGTGTGGAGATGAAAAGGACTGTCCTGAATTCAGCCCAGGTCAAAGAACTGATTCAGGATGGAGCAGACAAAGTTATTCCTCCTTGGAGCCATTTTTTGAAAACAGAAACCATGGGCAAGGACTAAAATTCAATCACTTGATTATTATATTTATAATTGTTCTTACGGATTAACAACAATAAAAGCACCAGCCAAACGATCCCGGAATGGACTCACTCACTTTCTGAGAATGAAATTTATGGGGACAGTTTGATGCTGTTTCCCTGGAGTCTGTCAGTCTGACCTCAGCCACAAATAAAGTCTTTTCAAATGTAAGGAAATAGCTCTTGGATATGTAATATCTGATGTAAAGAGAAAAAACATCATCTTCATCCCTAGCCACAGGAAAGACTGCTTTCTTTGGTTCTTGGCCCATATGAGAGTTAGTGCATGAAATATAAATTGCTTCTCAACATTTAAGTTTGGTAGAGCCAATTAATACTGCCTTCTCAACATGGGCTTGAAGGTTATTTCAATTAAATCCTCTGTACGAAAGTAGTTGCTGCACACTGGATTTCTTGGTATTTCTGAGAGGCTGTCCTTAGTGGGTAGTTTAAGTTCTGCAGTGCATTCATCTCTCCCTTTGATTACTGCCACCTCCCTCTCTCTCCCTGATATTTGTGTCACCCTCCTGTAGGCCATCTGAACACTGCTGTCAAATAGATGGCCTGCACCCTCTCTCACATCAGCTCACTGTTCTGTTCAGATCCCTCACTTTGTTCCCAGTGATCCATCATCTTGCTCCATATTTTTGTCCTGCTCCTCCAGGCCCATCTCTTCCATCTTTGACCAAAATAACATGTTCTGTTTATGTTCTGAGAGCCTACAGACTTTCTGAAGGATGACTACCGTTCCAGCAAGAAGAGGGAAATTTTGTATGTAAAAAATGGAATAAAACAGGAGTAGGGAGTCATTCAGGAGGCCACAGGACTGAAACTATTTTCTCCAAATTTCTGTAAGGCTTTCAAAAGTCATGCCGCTTCAGGCAGCTCCTTGAGACAAAGAAAACAAGGACCTGATACTCTGCCAACACTGGAAAATCTTGAACGCAGAGTAGAGTAAAGGACATCTTATTTTAACTTTCTCTAAAGGCTCATCACTTCTGCAAAGTCCACATAAGTCGTCCTCATTCCGATTTCCCTTACATTTACTATTTAGTTTGACTTATACTGAGGAAAAAAAGTGATCGTCTAGTCAGGATGCGATCCTGGCTCTCAGTTCCCTGCTGCCCTACTGATTTCAACTATAAGCCTGGACCTATTCCCTCTCAGTCCATGCTTCAAGTCTCCAGCAGTGCTATAGGGATAACTGCACTCCCCAGTCTCACAAGAACTGTGTGAGGAGGAATAAATTCCAGATTGTGAGGTCCTCAGGCTTTGCCACAGCAGTAGGGAGAAAGGTGGCAGGACACATGGAAGTATTGCAGAGAGAATAAATGCCTTCCCTACCTTGAGCTGCTGCAGTCAAAGTCTAACTATGGCAGGCAGCCTCAAATAAAAGCAGGTGGGATTCATCTCACAATTATAGATGTCTAGAATGAAGGTGGTTCTCTAGTCAGCAGAAGGAATTAGATACTTTCCACATACAATTCATTTGGCTTCTTTTAGGTATCCACATTGCACTTCATTTTTCTACACATAACTCAGGGAATCTGTTGCCTTGCAAGGTCTGGGAGACAGTGGAGAGATTCAATGACTTGTATTTGGTCCCTTGGAATAAGTGGGATAAGGAAGCACAAAGAGTATATGTCACATATTAAACATATTTTGAAAAATATATAAAGACTATCAAGGGAGCAAATATTTCAGACATTCATCTCTATATTCCAGCCATTCACCTCACCCTTTAGGAGGGATCTTTAAGATCTTCCTCCTATCACACAAACTGGGTATGCCTTTTATCTATTGACGTATCAGGAATACTAACTCTATGCAATAGTTGCTTACCTGTATACAAATGTGTCTTACAACCATTATGCAGAACAAACAAACTTTCTTATATAATTCTTCAGTGTGCTCTAGTTTGTCATGTACAGCAGTTGCCGTGTTCTTGGATGATGAAATTAAGCAACAGACGGTCTTTCAACCTTTTATCTTAACTAAAATTGCAATACTCATATACAGAGTACTTCACAGAAATCATCAATAATGTGCTAGGTATCACTGTGTAGCAAATGTGATACCTTTGAGACACACCAGATCTGTCACATGCAAGATGATGAATTTCTCTGCAATACTTAGCTGGATGTTGGAAAATCTGATCCATTTTTCAGTCCTCAAATCAAGCCTGGACAGAAAAAAAAAGCATCTCTGGGAAAAACATCCTCCAATTTACAGCCCAGTAAATCTGAAATTATAATCCTTGGTGCATCCAGCATACACCCGACACTCAGTTCTGAACTTCATTGGTATGTGTTATTAAGCATCTCTTGGTGAGATGGATCTAGATTTCTTGAAGGAAACTTCAGACAGTCTTCCGGACAATTTTGAGTACTGAAGGTGGAATGATTGGGCTTTGGCTGTTCGGGTTGAAGTACGTGGGGCTGTGTAGGTTTCAGAATTCAGTATTTGATTTTGACTCCTTCTCTCTTGAATCACTTTTCATTGTAAGAGTATCTTCATTCTTTTGAATGTGCAGAAAACAGTTTTAAGAGCCTGTTTTCCCGCACTGCCTTGAACCTCCTTTGCAAAAAGAAGAAGAAATCACCATCAAATAAGGGACCTCCATCCAATCTTTTTGATGGTATGTCTGCATATCCACATTGTAAAACTGTAAGTGAACATACAAGTTTCAAGACAATGTGAATTCTAAATCTTTGTCTCGATTTTTCTTCATTTACCTCAGCAGTCTATTTCTCTCTTAAACCACACGAGAACAAGTGCAACCACTGAAGATGTGAGCTTGGTGAGGTGTAGATATTGTGCCTTAAACAAAGATAACACTAATGAATTCACATTCAACCTTTTCAGCCCAGTGATAGAAAAAGATTTTCAGTCACTTTAGCCTGAGCTGCATTTGCACTCAGGGTCACCTAAAGAAAAGGACAACACATTCATCTTTATCCTCCTTGAGTTGTGGAACCACTCAGATAATCTATAGTGAGTTACAAAGTGAAATTAAATACCTTAAAATGCCATCTATCTGATCCCCAATTAAAACATAATCTTTTTAAAGCTGTCAATAGCTGCTGACCAGAATCAATAAGGGGAAGATTATGACTGGCACTTCTCCAGTGATCTGCAGGCAGACAGGAAATACATTGCTGTTGTCAGGTCAGCAGGAAAAGGGGAAAACTGGACCCCAAGCAGAACTACATCATAGATAAGTGGAATTTGAGATCCTCTACAATGATCCTGCTGGCCGGTTTTGGGGTTTATTGGTTTGGGGTTTTTTTGTTGTTTGGTAGTTGGGGTTTTTTTTAACTAAGAAGGGAAGGAATATGATACATGTGAAGGTTTTAATGAAATAACCCTGGAGTCTTAAAATCATGAATCTTTAGAAAAGTGTTTGTGAAAGAAGTTTTACTTTGATCCTTCTATATATATAGACTGAAGTTCCCGAGTCAGATTCAGCCAGTGTCTTAAGATTTTGAAGCATACTTCCTTTTCATTTGCATTTAAGAAATATAAGCTTACACTTATCTAAGTAGATCCTGGATATTCCTCATCATCACTACAGGAGTTAAAGTTTTAACTATCTAAATCTAGTGTTTGACATCAGTGACGTGAATGATCCCTGCTACAGCATGTGAGCTTAGGGTAAGAGGCCTAAACTACTTCTTTTCCTCCTGACCTACATTAGGATTGCTTTTATTTCTAGGCCAGATTGGAAAGTTCAGGATAAAAAACTGTTTCCTGGTGTGCAGAGGACTTAGTAGCCTTTCTACCCACAAGCTGTTGCTTTCCTCCAGCCTTCTGCAGTACAGATTGTGGCACAAATGCTCCAACCTGCCTGTGAAGCGAGAGCAGTCAGAGCAATACACTTATTGTACTGACAAAAAAATCACCAGAGCACTACCTCTAAAGAAAATTCTTTCAACGCAATCCATAACTGGTGTTAAGCTGTTCAACAGTCCTTACAACTGCATGCTGAAAAGTGGCTCGTACATGAGAATTCTCCTCCTCCTGCTGCAAAAACCATCAAGTAAGCTCTAGACCCAGAAAGAAAGGTTACTGCAATGATCCGGGCTTACCTAGACCTTAGGTAACGGGATCCCAAGTACTTGGTCTGACAGAGTGTCCGTGAAACACTAAATTGTTTCATCTCTACACATTACTTCCTATCTGCAGAAAAGTGGGTGACAAATCTTCCATGCCTCTACTGATCTGAGGAGAAGCACAAGAATAATTCAAAAATGTGGATTTGATAAGCACCTAAAACCAACAGAAGCAAAGCTGGAGTCTGAAACTGTTTATGTGAGAAAACACAGAAGGGATTGTAGCACAAACATAGTATGCTGAAACAGCACTTTTAGGTGCTGCTTGCTTTTAAGTGGGTTGATGAACAACATATCTGACTTTTCTCACTGTTATCCATCATTTAAATATAAGCTTTAAAATCACCAGCTTTCTTACAAAACTTTGTGGTATTTTACAAATAATCTGGGCAAGAAGATCTCTTTGCAAAAAAACCCAGCTCAGACTAAAGTTACTTTCTCCAAAAACCTTATGAACCACAATATGCAGTTGTATTTTCCTGACCACGGGAAAACTGACACAGAATTATCCATAGCATCTCAAAACACAATGGCAAACATGCCAGCATAAAATTTCTGAAATCAGTCTGGCCCTGTTCTTTTTATAGGTATAGTTTGGACCCCTGCAGATTTGCATATTCCCCTGCAGATTTCTCAGATATTGGTCCCTTCTGTTACTTACTGGATGGCACTATGATAGAACTGGTATGTTCAGAGCATAACTCTTCTGTCTCATTAGAAGAGCAGAAGCAAGGCTTCCTACACAATGACTGCACTGCATTGACATTTCGTAGCTCCTCTCTACTCATTCATTAGCAGTACAGCAAATGCTGCTGAAACCACACAAAACTGCATCTGGACAAGGTCAGTTTCAAAACTAACTCTTCCTACTCATAAATCACATGCAAAAAATCTAGTTATTGCAAAGTTAGAGTTGTCAGCACTCAACTAACAGAACACGTAACACCATGATCGCTACCAAACTTCATCCAGAACCTACAAAAGAAAAAAAAAAAAAAAAGGAAGAAGAAAAACTGCTAAATGGTTCTCACTACCATATTTTAAAATTCCTGCCTTTTCTGTGTTTTTTACTGCTTTCTTTGCCAAAGTTTACATTCACCATCCTCTGAGAACAAGGTCCTTTATTTGGAGGCAACAGCGAGACTGCTACATATGACAAATAATCACTTAAATCAAAATGAACCTAGACAAAGTGACTAGAAACAGATTTTTGCTACAGACTCTTTCTTAAAAGAAGAAAAATAGATCTTCCTCATTTTTCTTGATCAGGGGAAAACAATGGTAAGAAGCAAAACAATAATATTCCAAAATGATTCAAAATTCATCTTATGACTTATAGTGAAGTGATGTTCATACCAGAAGTGCAGAAAACATCCAAAACAGGCCTACTTCTACAGAAAGTAGTGGGGTCTGGTGGAGAGAAAAATCAGGCCCAGGAATAGCATGAAAGTTGCTTCCAGATTATTTTCAAAGTCTAACTTTAGCCTCCCAGGTTTGAAAACGTTGGCATATGCATAAAGGAAATTCTTGTCCTCTGTTTGAACATGGGGTATCTTACTGTGTGTTTCAAGCAGTATTTTAATGGTGCATCAATACCTTGTTAATTGCAACAAACAAAACCAAAGAAATAAATAATAAATAAAAAATGCCAGCTGTAAATAAAAAGCTGCAACCTCTTGTTCTCCTTAATCATTTAATTCCATACACCTATATTGAAATTTCACAATATGCCTTAGCAGGGCATTGTCACAGCAAAACACTAGAATGCTGATATTGTGCTGGGTCAAGAGTTAAGTAAGTTCATTTCACCCCTGCTATTTTGTGTTTTAAAGCAGTCCTTACTCTAGGCAGACTCTCCCTGTTATTATTACTTCTTGAATGATAAGAGCTGGGATTGACCTTCAAAAGAGATTTAAATGGCCTTATCCGAAAAACAGTCTGTGAACATCTATAAACTAATGTGCTGCCTTTACACCTCCTTTCTCAGAGAGGAGGTGTAAAGGCAGCACATCAAAGTCAGCAAGGAACTTACAATAATGGATTTCAAAGTCAAAAATCTAATGCAAATCTAAGTATTTGCTTATAGACTCTTTGAAGTCTTGACAGATTAAGTTTAGAAGTATTTTCATAGATGGTATCTACATAATCTAATAGAGATGATTTCAGGAACTGAGTAGATGTTTCCAGTAGATGTTTAGATTATGGAACACCATTTTTCAATAACATTAATGAAGAATACATTTTTGTTTAATTTCTTTTAAGTTTATATCACAATACTGAGCAGTTATAAATAATATTCTGCATCTGTGGAAAGGTTTTTATCTCAATAGAAAAAAATGACAGATGCACAGGATAAAGGAGTTCCATCTCTGTTACGCTTATATAATATAATTGACTTTGTTAAAGGACATTTAGGTGTTGTTTGATTTACATCCTATGTCAGCTTAATGCATCAACCACGTAAGGTTCCACTTGTTTAAATATTTCATTTTAAAAGGTGCAGTAAGCTCATAACTTCACCAACATCCACTCTTCCCTGACTAAAATGGATTCTCCAGTTTAATCTATTACAGTAGAAGTAAATGAAGACTTCACCCTTTCCCTTGACAGAGGAACTGAGGCTGTCATATTACTTATTACCATCAAAGTTGAAGAAGGTACTGGTAAAAGTGTGACAGTAATTATATGGCATTTTTCCTTTAAAAAGAAAATGTGTAAAAGACTTAAAACATAAAAATGCAAAAAAACCCCGTAATGCTTGTATTGCTCATTGAAACCATTCTCTACTGCTACTTTTGATATCAGAATTTTTCTTTTTAAGAAAAAAAAAAAAACAAAAAAACAAAATAAGAAAGTGTTTGGTTTTTTTCCAGGTTCAGTTTGATTTATGTTTATTTGTTAACATACTATCAGAGCAACCTTTTTCAAATTCGATACACTTACAGCTGTTGGAATTACTTAAAATGGTATTGTAGACCTAGTCTGCACCAGAAAAGTTTTCCTGGTTCTAGCATGCCAGAAAAAACCTCCTAGTATATGCACTGTTAAATATCCAGATAGAAGGTTTTTTGCTGGTGTATTTTTATTTTATTAGAGCTTTTGCTAGCAATATTGCAAATAAATAAATAAATAAATGACAACCTTAACCAGTGTAACTTTCTAGGAAATCACCGGCATAGGCTGAACTTGTTTATACGTTTTCTTACTAAGATTTTAGAGGCCGCCTGTCCCCACACAATCTCATGAGGATACCTACTATAATATATAAATCAGCTCTAAGTAATACTGGGCATTAAAAACAAAAAAAAAACAAAAAAAAAAAAAAACAAACTTTGCAGTCTTAGCTCTCAAATACTTTTAGAAAGAGCAAATATGTCACCCCACCTTTCTGAACATGGGTAAATTGACGTTCAGAGACTGTGTGTGATGTACTGAATAACGCAGAGACTCCAGAGAGAACAAAAGCACCTGGAGATCCCACCTTCTCTCTTGGTAGATTTTTCTTCAATCGGCAGATGGGTAAAAGTACGCAAGACACAGGACACTGCAAATTCAAGCGCTCAGTCTCTTGTATGCAGGCTATCAGACGACACAGTGATGCTGCTTTACTTTGAGCTTTACATGGATTTTTTTCTTATGTATCCAGGAAAAGTGGGGCAGAGAAATGGGACTGTAGTCTTTGGCGTATCTCACAATTATATTATTAAGTTACTTAATATCTGCAAAGGTTTGGAAGTGTAAAGTGCCAAATATTATCAAGATGTGGGCTTGAACAGAAACAGAAACATCTGTTCTAAACTATATATACCCAGGGAGCTTGACTGCTTCCTATAACAAAGCATAGAGAGCAAGATTTTAAAACTGAAGTGGTGTTAAAATCTGACTTGGTTTCTGGACGGGACATTCTCCAGTCTTAGGAATTAAACTACCTAAACAAGCAAACAAACTATTTTGCCTCCCTAAGTTGCATAATTATCTTGACTAAACTCCAACCACAAAGAGAGTATATACTCTGTTCATCATGCTACCTGATCCTTTGAGTCTGAACTAGAATATATGTGAATATACTTTCTCTCTTTCTTTCCTAGTAGGTGACAGAGTAAATTGAAACAGAGATCTAGGATTTTTACCTTTCACAGCCTGGATGACTGGAATAAACCATTTCATAACTCCCTTCTCTAATTTTCTGTGTTTAAAATGGAGATGATGACACCAGGTTCTGCAGCGCTGCGATCCACAGATGTTTCTCCACGTAAGTTGGCATTATTTCATTTTCTGTCTTGGTACATTGGTTCATTTTTCCATTGGCACTGATCTCTGGTTATCTGATGACTTCTGTGTTAAGTTACATGCATACCAGCCTGCACAAAATGCACTAGTTAGACCACACTTGCTTCTGGATAGATTACATGTATGCAAAGGTTCACAGCAACCCCCTTCTCTCCCGGGGATCGAGTGAAACTGCAGGGTTACACCAGTGCCCTAAGCAGAGTCACATTCACCCTTACAGTGAGGGTGAGGGATTTAAAACACAAAGTCATGTTTGGTACCATTGCCCTAGAGTGCTTGTTTTTCTTTAATGAATTCATCCTTTTGAGCTATTTTGGGGGGAAAAAACCCTTTCTTCTACGTGCTTGTGTTTGTTTTACTTTTGAGGTGTGATCAAAGTAAGTCCTGGCCGTGTAATCATTTAATGCATTTTGGCTGCAGTTTCAGCCTCCTTTGAAATTTATCCCTTTTCTCTTGCCTATGACAGCCAAACTTTACCTCCAGGTAGTAGAGGAGGCTTACAAATTCTTTTGTATCTCACATCTGCTTTCAGCCCATTAATCACCCAGATTGTAGACAGCTTCTTCCCTCTCTTATAGAGTGTGACTTTGTCTAGACTAGGAATTAAAGGGTGTATTTTAACATGGTCTAGCTAACATGTTTAAATGTGGCCCAGGCTGCGTATTCTTTAACTCATGTTCAGCCGGGCAAGTTAAACACTTAGGAGGAAATTATGCTTCAACGTGACAAGTTTAGCACGTCCCAAAAGATGCTCTCCCTTGTTTAAATTACAGGTAAAATCTTGGCCCTTAAAAAGTCAACGTAAATTTGCTATTGACTTCAAATGACCCAGAATTTCCCCTGTAACATTAAGGATACATTAATCAGAACAACTTAAGTAAGAGAACCTACTTATTACTACAGCTCTGATTTAGGAGCTCAGAAGAATTACACTGTGATTCCATATCTTTAGGGACCCAACTCCTTTATCACCGTGGCCAAACTGCACAACAATATTGAACCAGAGCTTCTGGCTGCGGAAGCTCAGAAGTAAAACAATAACCAGCCTGTCAAGTATCGCATCACAAATAGCAGCCAGTTTACCTTTTAACATTAATTGCAGAAGGTCTACCATTTGTATCCCCTTACACTCTTGGCTGCTTATTTCCACCTTTCTCCAAAGACTTCCACTCAGCTGGGATAGAAGTTGTCTTCTCCATCATGAGTAGTCCTGCTGTCAGTGGTTTCTCCCCAGGCTCCAGTGCTCATTTTCACATCCCAAACTGGCATTCACTCAGCTGCCATGAGTACTGAACCAGCCATCTGTATTTCTGTGCTCTCACTTGGGGTGCTGACACCTCTAGCAGAGGAGAGCTAATCTGGGGGGGAGATCTTTCATGTTTGTCAAATCAATTAGTTTTTGGGCATATAAAGCAAAGTTAACACTACTCATTTATTCACCAAGATCTGAAGACATGTAACAGAGAGACAGACAAACAGCAGTAGATGAAGGACTAAGGAAAGGGGAAGAAAACTGATGGAGGATACAGACAGGCTTTTGTCTAAGGTAACCTTTTCACCAGGAGCACGCAAAGCCCTTGAATCAAAGACTCACATGTAGCCGGAGACACTGAGTTAGTACAGGGATGTACTCCTGTTCCTGGAGTTTGAAGTTTTAAAAGTGAATTAGAGTTGATGGAGAACTGTCTCCTGACAGCCTTCACCTCTTAAGAGGGGTAAGGCCAGCATTGCCTCTGTTCTCTGATTTTGGAAGAAAGCATTTTGGTTTAAGGTATCCATTTGATTAATAAGCTTTGTATAAATGATTAATAAGCCATCAAAGTCTTTAATATCATTTTACCTTGGGTTTTGTTTACTCTCTATTTGCCATCTAAAAAATGTTTATGCAACATTATGAGGCAATGCATATTTATCAAAGACTGCAGGTTAATGGAGGATGATCAGGAAAGCAGAGAGAAAACATGATTTGCCTATTAAGTTGAATTAAGAGAATTTGGAGGAAAAATGCATGGTAACTGTTACTCAGTGTCTGCCAAACCTTAAATCATCATCTTATATCAATGCAGTGCCTTCTGTCCTAAACTACATTGCAATCTATGAGAGAATCAGTTCACTTTACCTTCAAAACTCATCCACCTCTTGAGTGGCATATAATACTATGCAGCAGCCTCGCACACTAATTTTGGCTATTAAAATGAACTCAAACACAGAGTGAAACAACAGGTGGAACAATGTAAAGCAGAGTACTGCTAGCCAACTGGAACATAATCAAGACATAAGGTTATGTACTGGTATTTTTTTTAAAAATTACATTATTTATAATGCCCCACAAATGAACAAAAGGGACTTAATGAACTAGAGGAATGCCTCATTGCAGGCTCAAAATGCACTTCCCCTGTCTTGCATTTTACACTTTGCACCTTGTCTCACAGGTGCTGTGGCATGGCTGGGTAGAGATACACCAACAGCAATCAGGAATACATTATAAGGACAGTATTCCCTGCCAAGCAGAGCTACACTCTATTTTTTGTTGTTTTTTGATTTTCCACGTATAACGAATTTCATGGAAGGTAATATCTGCTCTCCAGATAACAGGTCTGCACTGAAGAAAGAAACCATAAAACTATGTTAATGTGACCTTGAAGTTACAAAGCTTAAGTCTGAGAAATACCAGATTGTCGAGCAGTGTCCATCATTTTAAAAATTCACCTTCATGCTAAGTTAGTGAAATTATAGTCTTTCCATATAAGATCCTGATCCACAATGCCAACGCAGACAACATGCAGGCCTTTTTGATTACCTCTCATTGCCGTTAAGCTGTATTTCAGAAGGAACTTTCCTATGGTTTACATATGCCTGTCAAACCGTCATGGACTAACAGCTCCAGAAATCCAAAGATCAATCTCTGAGATTGCATTAAAACTCCATAGTGACTCGACCCTGAACTTTGGCACAGGCCTGCCCTTTCCTGCTCTGTTCCTTCTCACCCACCCAGAACACATGCATCAAATTAACAAGGAATGGAACGTTTCATTAATTTCATTCGTTCTGTGGCTTAGAAAATTTAATGTATGTTGCTGGACTGGGAGGATCAAGTTTTAACATATTCCGCAGTCTTGGACTATATGAACACATAATTGTTCTATTCATTCTCTAAGACTGCAAGTAGTATAAGCACTCGGGAGATTTCAAGGCAGTGTTTATCTACACTCACCTCACTACAGAACAAATGGGTCTCTAAAGTTTTGTTCTTAAAGCATATAGTCTTTGGGCATGCTTCACCATCATGAATTGGTGGTCATGATGGGGACTTAGGACTCGTGTGCTCCCATATGAAGTGCATAATCCAATTTGAAAATAAAGGAAACCAGGTACTATTCATCAAAAGAAAATCTGTCGAGTACACGGTTTACCTTTATATTAATACAAATAGGAAGCAAGCACTTTGTGTGTTAGATTATGTTCTGAAACCTAGAGGGTAATTGCAGCAAATATAATGGACTTTAATGTAGTCAAAAGATCTGATGAGAGTCATCACTTCAGCTACAGTCCTTTGTTTACAGCCTGAAAATGAAGACTACAGACAGAGATGGGAGACTTCAATGTCAACTGGAATTATTTTGGGTATATCATGGAATAAAAGAACTCAGAATCTCGACTTACTGAATGTTGTTGTTAAAAGAGTTCAGGGAAAACAACAGAAGAGGTCAATGCAATAATACAATATATTCAGACTGAATCAGAGGCTGTCTCTTTTAGGACAAAGATTAATGTATCATCAAATCAGTTCATTTTTTCCTATGAAAAAATGTAGTGTTTTGCTAAAATTATATCATTTAATCTCTGCCCATTTCCACTGAGAGGGTGCTCAGAAATCTCTGTTCCACGATACAACAGCCAAAAGCTCAAACACCTTAAGAAACCACAGAACTTCAACACACTAACAACAAAAATACACTTTTTTATTGGGTTTGACTTACCTTAAGTTTTAAATCAAACTAAAGCAATCAAATTTTTAAAGTCTGATCAGCTGAGAAATAAGGATATTAAATATGATTAAATGTGATTGCATTTGAGTGTAAGGACTGTTCTTCCATTACTGCTTTGATTAAAAAAAGCAATCTGAGCTGTGAGGTAGAAAAGTTAAATGCAGCAGGAAAAAAGAAAAGAGCTGGAAGTTTCTTTCCTTTCTTTTTCAATATATATTATTTCTTGTATGAGAAAATAGTATTATTTTAAGTATGTGCTTTGCAAAACTGAAAGCACATTGGCAAAGTTTCTGTAACTTAATATTCCTTCATGCTTTTTAATTATAGGAAATATGAAGATGAAAAAAAGGAAGAATAAAAAGTTGTTCTTATGGGACGTTTGGGAACAAGAATAGAAGATACAGTTTCAGATGAAAAGTGGACTGGAAACCTTAGTTCTTAAGCTGGAATTTAATTGGTGCAATATTGGAGTTTAAAGAGTAATAAAGTTTTTGTCCTCAGGTTATGAGAAGAAAATTACCCGTAACATTTTTTTTGGATTATAATATCTTAGCTGCTTCACCAGTCTATCTTTTTCTGGTATTATCATCATTACTACTCTGATCATTTTCTGTGTTTCATACCTTCAGCTCGAAGCATTTTGAATGGTGCTGAGAACCCCAGTGAACTTTTCAGATGCGAGGCGGAGATCAGCCACTGATCAAAATGCACTTGAACTGCAGAGTCTTCGGAGCTGTTTTCAGAAAGGCAAAATGTGTCGCTCCTTAGAGATGAGATAAATGGCAAAACCAACACAGATCACTCACTCTCACCTCCTAATTGAAAAGTTGGCTGCTGATCAAGAGCTGGCAGTGACCAGCTCAAGCCATCAGGATGCCAATATACGCTTCGACCTTATTTCTCCACCTCAGAAAAGATCAATCACAAATTAATGTTATATTAGTGAAAGCAAGAACTTTTATTGAAGAGGGAAATCTATAAAAATAGCATCCGATGAAATGGTGAAAAACAAGCTAGAGAGAAAACTAGCCTAGACTGGTAGTGGAACAATGTGCTTACTCAGTACAAGTAAGATGCAATCTTATCTAAAACATGATAACTGGTATATGAAAGGTTCGTTTTGTTGTTTTGGGGTTTTTTTCTGCAGCGGAAGTTGCAATCAGTTTTCTGGTTAAAATATCTATTCTAGTTTGCCACTAAGTATTATCTGCACAGGAATACTGTATATTGTCATTGCTCCAAAGCACTGAACACAAGAAAAATCTCTCAAAAGGATTCTGGTTTTATGATAAAATGGCACATTAGGATGATTCCAAAGTAGGGTGACTTCTTTTTTTTAAAACCTGTTTGAATAGGTAAAAAGCTCTGGGAACCACACAAATAAAACATTAGTCTCTGCATCTCTTATTCCTTGCTCTTCTCTCATTTTAAGTGTTAAACACAAACCACTGAACACAGTAATGTAGCAATACAATGCGACTCCTGGACATGGGCCTCAGGTGGGTGTACATGCCTGAATAGGCACCGTCTGCGTATCCATCCTTCCCAAGGCACACGGAGTGCCCGCCTGCATCTGTACACCAGGCATCCAAGCCGTAAAGTCTCAGGGGAGTGACACAAAGAAAATACATTGGTGTGGTCCGAGGACTAGTTTTCAGACTTGGTGCAAGGAGCTCAAAAGTGTTTATGTAATTAAGAATGGGGTTTACATACCTGAAAAGCTTTAGGGCCAGACTTCCATGCTAAACATTCGTGGATCAGGTAAACCTCTCATAGAACAGATGTAGTCTCTCCGAGCTTGACTGTCATCCTTTACCTCAGTAAGAAATACAGGGAAGCTAAAGATAACCCCTCTCCACTCATTCACACACGCGTGCACATACTTTGAGTTCCTGCCTTAAATTGAAAAGACATCTAGGGAGGGAGGGAGGACAGACAAAAAAAAAAAAACAAAACGTGCAAAGCAGTATTTTACAGGCTGGGATACTGAGGGCACTGTCTGACAAGCTCTGGTAATTATGGCAAGTGCCAAAGAGGTTATTGTTCCCATCTGCCTACTGTCCTTACCAGGCAAAGCCTCTATTCTTCAGCTATTGCCTCTGTTTTGTGGATACTCCCAGACTGGAAACTATGGTGTTAGTGGAGTAGGCACGCTGTCAGTTCAGCTTTCTCTGCTATGGCACTGGGGACTTCTTCAGTCTCCTCAGCAAGTACCACCAGAGCTCATGAGTCACAGCATCAAGACACAGAAATAAGTTGCTGAAGAAACACCTGCTGAGCTCAACAGTGCCGAAAAGAAGCAAGACAGTCTCTGGCAGAACTAAAAATAGATGCTGGGTTTTCTAATTCCAAGTCCAAGATCCTATTAAGAATCCACACTTTCCATTACAAGAATGAGAAGAATGATGTAAGGTGACAACTCCAGACATTCAGCTAAAATTCCTCCAGATCGACAGAGTTTTGGAGGTAGCACACAGTTTACACAGTTTCCATTCTTAGACTTAAGCTTAAACCTTTCTAAAATGAAGAAAAAATCCCAATCAACTACCCCCCCTAAAAAAAACCAACATAAAAACAAGGCACTCCAGGACACCGAAACAGATGGAGCATGCCAGCATTTGCTACAGCAGGAAAAAAAAAGAGTTTATAATGCAGGCGCTGAAACAAGTTTAATTATAGAAGCATGAATGGCATCCCTATAATAAAACAAACTAAAAAGTCAAATGAACGTCCTTGCCCTTTATTAAAGAGCTGTGTGCATTTGTTCTTTGATATAATGCTATGGAAGCTTACCTCCCCATTACTGGTTCTTCTTACACTATCCTGGGTTTTACAAAAAATGCAAAGCTCAGAGGCACAATGCTCTTGTAAAACTGAAGAGCATTTACTTCTCATATTTAAGCCTTGGTTTGCCAGGACAACCTCACAAGATAAACAGTCTTGTTTTCATAAGGGCCCTGGTACAGAGGAATTATATTCATTCTGAATTTCAGTGCCATCATGCTAACATTTCATATGAAGCAGAAAGTACTTCCCCACATATCAGTACGAAAATGTGAAAGACACCCTGAGTTAATGCTACTTTAACAGATCAGAATTCATCTTTTGGTGTGTGTATCACTCTCTCAGTAGTATAACAGAATAAAATCATATTATTGTTCTGTGCCCAGGGAAATAAAAAAGGCATCTCTTTTTCAGCATGCAGAGTAATTCTGAGTGAATCTTATGATTTAGCAAGAGCATGGTGCAAAATCTGCTGAAATCAGTGGGATCGTATCTATTGATTTCAGAGGGCTTTCAAATGCCCCGTGGTAGGAAGACGTTTGCATATCATTCACTATTAGCTTGAGTTTGTTATCAAACACCAAAGCACTTTATCTAAGAATCCTAAAGGTTTTATAAACCTCTACTTGGTTGTGGTGGACTTAACATTGTTCCAAATCTCTCCATAACTTACTCAATAAATTGGATAGATCTGATCCAGGACAGAAAAGTCAGGCATATGGTAGTATTTGTAACTCCAACCAAATCTCCTTTTACTGTGTTATCTATTTTTACCACTTCTTTAATATAATCGCAAACATTTCTATTTCAATTGAAGCATTTGAGAAATATCTCTTCCAAATAACACGCCAAACTTTAAACCACCACCTCTGTCAAGAAGCACAGTCACTAAACATTCATTTTTGGAATAACTGGAGAGTGTCATTTAGGATCAGAGCTCCTTTGCTCCTTTGGTTCTCTGCCTGAGAGCACAAAGTCCTACCTTCAGAAGATGCTCACAGCCTAAGACAATGTTGACTTGCAGCTGAGAAAAGCAAGGCAGATATTTTGGGCCCAAAATGGGAGTTAGGAGTTGGCTAGTGGCAAACAGAAATACAAGTTGCCCCAGAGAAGCCCAGGTGCCACTGATGGCAGCTCCTAGAACAGCCCTGGCTCCGTCCAATGGCAGCACCTCTGCAGCAATAGCCTTTCTGAGGGCATAGATGTGGTCCCCAGCTCATTTCTGGTAACATCCTGCCTAAAGCTTTGTGCCCTTTTGTTCACCTTGAACATCCCTCCCATAGGCCAAAAATAATATGACCCTTAACAGAACTATTTCTTCCTGATTAAGGCTGCAACACAAATGGACCAAAGCCAGGAAGTTTAAAATTAAGCTGACACTTTGTCCTTTAATTCTAACTGTCAAGGAGAAGAAGAAGAAAAAAGAAAATCAGCTTCACAGAATAAGTTCTCCAGCCTTAAGCTTTAATGCAGTTTCGGTGTCCTGTTTTTTTTATGGTTTATGTCCCAAACATATCATTATTCAGTGGGTGAAATTATTTTTTTATTTTTATTTTTTAATTTTTTTTTTTTTGCATTTAACTTCTTTGCTTTTTAAAGTGAAAAGAAAGAGAGGGAGAAGTCTTTAATGGAAAGTTCTCCAATGCATATTAATTATCTAAGAGACCAGAATGACTCCTTTGGTGAAATACATATTTATAACTCTTTTTTAAATTTTCATTATTTACTAATAGACTAGAACTGTTCTAAAGGCAGCCATTCTGTCTGAGCAGGTAAATATATCTTTACAATTTTTAATAAAGTCACATTATTTTAGTGATAGGGAAGAACAGCTCTCCTGACAGGAGTCCATGTGTGTAGCCCTGCCTTCCCTGTTCACAGAATTCACCCACAGGTGAATCAGGAATCCATCACTTTAGGCAAAATTTACACATCTCAAGAGTCACTAAAAATTATGTACAAAAAGAGTCCCCTAATTTACAAAGATTTAGGGGAAAAGCTCCTTTTCTCATCTGTCACAAAAGATCTGTACCTTTAGGTTTATGACTTTCACTCAGCACTGCAGCTCCTACTCTTTTCAGTTCTTAGACCAACTTGCAATTTATAATCATATGCTTTATATTCCCTAGATTCTACTCTGAGTAGGGGCTGACCAGGACCAAAAAAATATAGGACTCAAGTCAGTTATGTTGAGGACAGAGGGTTCTTGCAATCCATGACTCAAATTCATCATTTGGTCCACATCATTCCTCCTTCTTCTAATAACCCAATTTCCTGGGGTTCAAAATTTGGATCCAAAACATGCAGGTTCTATCTACAACTCATCTAAAGGCTTGCTGGTGAAATTCAAAAGTATAGGTTTTGCTTCTGATGAAGTTTTATTTAATCCACGTAAGACCAAACGAAACCAGAGGGCAAAAGCATGGCATTGAGCATTAAAAAAAAAAAAAAAAATCTACATAAAACTCTTGGCAGGTTATTTCCACATTCAAACCCCAAACTACTAGAGGCTTTTGCATAACTTCAGATTTCGTTGTGAAGAGCTTACACAGCTCTAATCTGCACATGAAACTCATACTGACGTCAATGGCTGGTTTTTGCAGGGATCAAGGGCACAATATGCAGTCAAGATCCCCTCTGCAGATAACCCAAAAGCAGAGTTTTGACCTTACAGCTCAGCAGAGAAAGTTAGATGCCAGGTGAGATATTGGTGGCCTAAAAATATTCACATTCAAACCTCAAACAAATGTTTAGAGATAGATAGAATAAATAGAATAGAATAAACAAAATATAGAATAGAATAAACAAAATATAGAATATACAAATAGAATAAACAAAAAATTCTTACATGGGGTTTATATCCATTTTATTTCTTTGTGCTATCATGCAATTTTTATTTTATTATGAAAACCTGTTTAAGATATAATGTAGGTGAATTTAAAACAGACTCTCAACCTGGTTTCCATCTTTATGCTAGTGATTTCAGTCTGCAAATAATTGCAGCAACAGATTTCGTGCCTGCAGTTTTGGGAACAAGTGCTGCCCTTTGGATAGCTTTGTCCATGACTGCCATGAAACTACAGCAACATATTCAAAACCACAGGCTCTGAAAGGCTTTTTGAGGCAGAGCTTTACTTTACAGTGTCTGCTTCTAGAAAAAGTGGTTCTCAGGTTTAAGGCCAGAACACTAGAAAGAGGATGAAGATATTTTAGACCAATATGCTTGATTCATTCTCGTTTTCTTTTGCTAGAAACAGAGATAATACTTGCATGCACTTCTAAAGTTGTGCTGTTGAAAATACTCTGTTCTGCCTGACAGAACACGCAGCCTTTTTCCTAGGGAGTTTGCAAGACATGGTAAAGAAATACACTGTCTTCTCTGACCTTAGAAAATAGGGATCTACTGACGAGTTAATTTTAAAATGTCAGCCCCAACCAAAATCCAAGACTTAATCGCACCTTTACTTTGGTGAAGGAAGGACTGAGGATCCAGGCTTAGTGATTGTTCACAGATAGTCTCTACAATAAACTCCAAGTTAAAACGGAGAGGGGATCAAGGTGGGCATGGACTGTGGAAAAACTGTTATCTGAAAATGAACTTCACTGCAGATTCTCTCTCAAGCTAAGAGTGCCCATGATGATCTTGTACAAAGCATAACTGCTTCAGGGTTTTGTTCGCCAAACACTTTGGGAGTTAATTTTGATAAAACTTTTATTTCAGGGAAAATATAGTTGGTCCAAACAGTCCATAAAATCATCAACGCCCTACGCTTTCAAGGAAAGAACAAAAAACCTGTTGTGAGCTTGTATTAACTATGAATCGAGCGTCCTTGTGAAGGAATCTCATTATAACCTGGTCACTATGTTGTTAGATTAGACTTCACAGTATGATGGCTTGAGTCCAACCCATTGCAACCTTTCTATTGTTATGAGGAATATTCTTCCTGAGTCCAATTTTGAAAGTATAGTAAAAAAGCTTTTCAGTGAGAGGGAAAGAACTTTTCCACTTCCCAAAAAATATTTGTGAAATTTAATACTACTAACAATTTAAACTTCTATTTAATATTTTGCACTGTAATCGTTTCCTGATCAAAATAATTACATGTGGCAATGTGAACCAAATGCTTGTTATGTATTATACAATCTCATATGCAAAATAGAATCTGATCAGCCTTACTGGCTCCTCTATTATTTAAAAGGGCAAAGGGGAGAGCTCAACTTAACATATGTAACCATACTTTGTGTATATCTATCACAATATTCTCTTTATTCCTTTCTAAACTACAGTCTTTACTTTTTCAGTTTTGTATACTATTATTTCCAGTGCTTTTTATTTGGAACTTATTACTATTTTTATGTGAGAGAAATCTGGCTGTGATGAATGATAGCTTTCCAGATGAGGAGAATTAACCAGTAGAAAATATCATAATTGCTTCCTAGTCTTTCAGCATCATCTTCAGGGCAATATGCATCAAAACATTTGGTTTGCATTATTGCAAACTACTGCACAGTGTATGAAAGGTTATATAGAACTGTCCACATTTCCCAAGAATGCAAAACGATATTTAAAACCAGCACTGTGAATCAGAAAATGTTGTATCGCCATGTCTATGTGCAAGAGACAGAGTTAAAGTTGTTTAACAAGCCTGAATTATGACTTTTTTAATTCTCAGGTGTTAAACAGTAACACTTCCCTAATTATTTTTTTCATAATTCAAAACTTCTTATCAGCACATCACTGGAACTTTTTGCAGGTTGGTAAGATGGATGTAGGTAAAAAAATGAAGCCAGAATGTTAGATTCATCAGAGTGATATTTCTTTCTGTAAATCCTACATCATACCAATCAGTCTTTACCTGATCCCTTTGCTTACTTGCTTTGCAAAGAATAAACCCAGGACTCAGCACAGTAATCCACCTTCCCTAAAACCACTTTGTCAGGTCAGAAAATCATTCATTTCACAGCAAAGTTAGCCCACCCTCTCTCAACACATACACAGAGCATGTCTCTCCCTGAGTGCACATTTTACAAGCTTAGCAAAAAGCCCTACACAAGCTGTACCCAACCATATGTCCAAAGCATGCCATTTCTAAAGGGTCACAATTCAGTCAACTGAAAACTGACTTTTTTCACCTGCAGAAGTGCACCTCACCAGTTACAGTTGTTCCTGTAGTCTAAGCTAGCTTTCCATGACTACCCATTTTCCTTAGAAGACAATTCATAAACAAAATAGTCACAAGGATTTTAATTGAATAAACAGAAAGCTGTTTCCCTTCCCACTTTCCTCAGAGTAGCTCAAATGTCACCTCTCCCCCCACCACATATTTCTTGTAAACCATCTCAGTATAGGAAAAATACAGGCCAAGAGGTGCCATTTTCAGAAATTTTCATATGACTGAAAAGGAACAGGGACTAAGCAGAGAACAGCAGCACTGGTATTTTGTTAGCTGTGACTTGACCTGACTTGACAGATTTATATTTTAATGTGGATTTCCTCCCACCAGGGAGATTGTTATGCCCCATAAATCCAATATTCACAGAACTCCAGTATCAGCTAGCAATGTGGGATGAGAAATACTAGTGACAAACACAGTTTGCCTAGGGTATCCGAAAGAGGAACTGAAGCCTTTGGTATTGGAGAGAACCCAGCCATCCTCTCCACACCAGCAAGCAACTGTCTCTCCCAGCCACAAACTCCCAGCAGCATCTGAGGCTAAAAAGCACATTTAAAATTGACAGGGTTAAGAAATCTGGAAGCCACAGGTATGGGTTGTTATCCACGCTTCTGTGGTTAGCAGGCTATTACACCTCTGCAATAGCTTAAGACTGCCAGAATTGAATGCACTTGGGTTCTCCACTTCCTTGAAGATTCAAGCTTCAGTCTCTCTCTCAAGAGCGAGGTATAAAGAGATTACTAGCAACATCATCTCCTACCTTCTCCTATCCAACCTTGTAAATCTGAGGCTGCCCTTGGTTAAAAAGCACTGATGTTAAATACTAACACTGCTTCTCTCCTTGTGTCTTTCCCACTCTTCGCTTTTCTTTGCAGATTTCAAGGTGATGACAAAAGAGAGAACAGTCTTAGCATTTGTTAATACCCACTTGACCCACAAAAGAAATTCACTAGCATTCGCAGCTTCTAATTTAAAAACCATTAGACCGTTCCGCTTGGCGGACCAGATCTAAATATTCTTAAAGGGGTGGTTTAATTTAATCATTACCTTAACAAGCCCCCTTTTAAAATGATGATCCGCCAAATTCAGGGGATTTGTTTTGGAATCTGATCCAATAACTGGCTTTGTACAAAGAGAAGCATAGCCGCATCTGATTTGGTTCAGAACGGGGTGATAATCATGAAAATTACTTTGCATATTTAATCACTGTGAAAACATGAGTACAAACTACTTTCTAGAGATTACCTTAAAAAAAAAAAAAAAAGCTTCAGGCTTTGCAGCAAGCATGCCAAGTACTTTAATTTACAGAGAATTATTTGGATTTTATAGAAAGCTCAGTGTTTCAAAGACTTCAAGCTACTCAGCCACTGGCAAGAAAAAATTTTAAATAGTAAAAGCAAAAAGTTTTGTACTGGAAAAAAATATTATGTTGAGACCAATTGCCTTTTTCTTTCTTTTTTTATTTTTTTTTAAGTCTATGTCACTTAACGACCTAGATCTGAAGCAAATACCTTGCCCAAAATCTCTCTGATTCTGTCAAGAGAGCAGAGATACGTTCTCTCCAGGTTTGACCTAGCATGTTGCCGAACTGCCAGAGGTGGGTCAGAAGATGGCAAGTTGGGGCTCTGCTAAGGACTTTCACAAAGTTGGAAATAGGAGAGTTTGCTTCAGGACTGCTCTCTGGTACCAGTATGCAGGGCTTACAGTGGAAAAAAAAAAAAAGACCAACAAATAAGGCACACAAGTGTCATCACCTTGTAGCTTCAGATTTTTATGTAGATATCATAGCTGAGGTTCAGCTACACCAGGACAAGAGTATTTAGAAACAAATGCCTAGAGAAATTAATTTTTCTCACCTAAATCAGCTAGATAAACAAAAATACACTGACTAGTAGTTAGCAAGGGGTACAAAAGAGACACATACATATACGTGACTCGCAAAAATTTCCCCAAGCTGAAGCAACTGGTCACCAGATGAGTATTCCATGGTATGTAAAACTGAATTTGCTGCTGACATAAACAGGCACAGCTCCACTAAATCTATCCAAGTTGCCTCTGCTTAACACTTGAAGTGAATTAGGCCCTACCTTATTGGTCAGTTGCTTTAAATCCTTGCCCTTGTGATACATCAGCGTTTGTAAGTAACCTAGCATCTGAGAGCTACAGCGTAGGCAGCATATCTGAGGGATAATAGTCACAGGCATCTTAGATTATGAAGCACACTATACCAAATACTTGTAGGAAGCACCTCAGAGGATTTTAACTACCTGCAGCTACCGAGCATGTACAAAACTCATGAAAAAGAGTGCCTAGAGTTTGCTGAAAAAACTGGAGTAATCTGTACATATATATGTACATATGAAATATATACATATCATACAGATTGCCCTACTACGGACATATATTTTTATATATGTTACACACACACAAACATATACACATAAAAATATATATATATACCTGTATCTTTTGCATACTTTTCATATAGAATACATATTCCTTGAAACGTTATATGTTCCACAGCTTCAGCAGACTAGAGGTTAATGAACAGGCTTTTTCTCACATATGCACAGAACAGATAATTTCTTTACTGTTCACGATAAGTTGAAGGAGCATTTGAGTGACAGACCAATTTGTCAATCAACTACAAAGTGTTGAGGAAGCTTCCTCTGCATAATTTTACACAGGGAGATCAAATGTGACCTCTGATTGTACAGTGGGTATGGACAGTCAAGGTTATGAAGTCCAAGGAGTCATGCAAATCAGTTACCTTTTCTGAGTGCCTTGTCTTTCTAGGGTTATCTGTGCACTGAAATAATCACAGGATTTTAAGAGAAGGAAGAAAAATCCTTCTTTATTATTTTTAAGTGTGTGTGTATGCATGTGTGTGGAGGGTGTACGTATGAATTTGTTGAGGAGTTTGAATGTCTGTGTTTTTATTTTATAGCCCAAATTATGTTTTAAGGTCTCAACACAGAGCCCCTGGTTCTGACATCTCATGCAGTTTTTCTTGAAAGCTGTGTTTTAATAGCAGTTCCGTTCATTTAATGTTAGCCACTTCAGATGATTTCTTTGCTAAAACCTGAATTATGAAAATCGCTTGTCAATTACCCTGGGTAGCTGTGTAAAAGAATTATTGCACATTCACAGTGAAAAGAAAACTTTATTTTCACCACTTTCCAGTAAAAGCTAATTCAGAATAACTCCATTTAACAGTTATTTTATGCTGAAATACTGAATACCTCAGGGAGTCTTTTAGGGATTTTAAAGTCTCTTTATTTATAAATGATTCATGCTGCATTTTCAGAAAAACCTACAATTAGTGTGGGAAGCACAGAGACTCCTTTGGGAAAGGTAAAAAAAAAAAAAAAACCCAACAAAATATACATGCATTATATACAGCCTTTTTATCTATTGTTGTTTTGCAGTGGACTATAAAAAGAAAAGAACTGGAAAAAATGGCTAGGAGATATTTTATCTAACCTTTTAAATATATGCCTCAGTTGACAGTATTTTGTGAAGTAGTTACCCTTATGATTTGTACAGCCCACAAAATTCTTTTAATGCAGGTTTCATTTTGGTTTGCACTTTCCAACCCCAGCTATAAATGAGCAAGCTAGCTAAGAGGAGAAGCTTTCTGTGGTAACGCAGAAGGACAAATCTCTCCTTCCGCCAGCCCTTCGTGAGAGTGATGGTCACTAATGTTTCCATATTGTTTGCTGCCTGGAGTGGGGCTATAACTTAAAGGTCTTTTAAGCGTTCACACTGGCAGGCATCAAAGTTCACACAGCTTCATTCGGCTTTACGGTGAATCTTTCTGCTCGCTCACACCAGACGACAGACATATATTGTGCTAGTTGCCAGCACTGCAGGAGCTTACGCACCCCCTCTCCCTGCCACAGGGAGAGCAGGAATGGGCGGGCAAAGGCAGTGAGTGGCTCCAGACCCCCAGCAGCCCCCTCAGCACTCCCACAGCTTCACCGTAACGTGGCTGCCCTTGCTGGAGCCGTGGAGCGGTTTGCAGCCTCCCTGCAGTACCCCGGTCAAGCCCCACTCTATGTGCTGGTGTTAGATGAGAGAGTCACAAAATGGCATTATCTTAAGGGTCATGCTCTTGCATGTCTACGTGGCTTAATAAAATTCCACTCAGGAGCATGCCACGAAGTGGCAGAGTGGCACTAGGGTTGAAGGCTGGACACTTTACCATTTACATAGCCTCCTCTCAAACAAAACGCCAAAAAACACCCTTAAATCTTCATTCCGTCAGACCTTCTGTGTGTTGATGAAACGTTAATAATTTCCAATCACTATAAACTCTATGAGATAGCTACACTCCCATGGACTGCAAGGAGTGAACAAGCAAAGCCAAACAGATACTACCGGCTTCAAAGAGACAACAGCTACTTAAACATACAGGGTCCAGAGAAGGACCACAAAGATGATCCAAGGACTGGGAAGCCTGCCATGTGAGGAAAGGCTGAGAGAACTGGGTTTGTTCAGCCTTGAGAAAAGGCAGCTTAGGGGAGATCTTGTCACCACATTCCAGTATTAAAAGGGCAGCTACAAAGAAGATGGAGACTCCCTTTTTACAAGGAGTCACATGGAAAAGACAAGGGGTAATGGGTAGAAGTTACTCCTGGGGAGATCCGACTGAAAATTTTTCACAACGAGAACAATCAGCCATTGGAATAATCTCCCCAGGGAAGGGATGGATTCGCCATCATTGGACACTTTTAAGATTCAGCTGGACAGGGTGCTGGGCCATCTTGTGTAGACTGTGCTTTTGTCACGAAAACTTGGACCAGATGATCCTTGAGGTCTTTTCCAAGCTGGTATTCTGTGATTCTTTCACTGACTGGTACTGGCACCCAGAGAACCTCCCAAGAAGAGACAGCAAGAACACACATGTGGGGGAAATGTCAGATACTCTGCCTCATTGACCAGATGTATAAACGACATGGGGGAGTAGTGGTGGGTTGTTATTATTTAACTAAAAATGGGAAATCTTAGGCTGGTTGACTTAAACCTAGCACTATGTGGAATCTGCATCACGGTCTTATTGGCTTGAAACCATCTCGATGGTTTCCCAAATTGCCACAGTAAGGATTGTTCTAAAATAAGCAGAAATTCTTAATTTTCAATTAGATGAGATTTTTTTTTTTTAGGAAAGTTCAGTGAATAATACAAATGAAGTAGCAGACTGCACACATACCAGGACATACTTTGACACTGCCCCAGTTGCTTGGATACCAACAGGTGTAAGGCAAAAAGGAATCACTTGAATAAATGGGAATAACAGCAAGAAGAACATTGCTAGATAGCAGATAAAGTGGAACACCATCACTGAGACACTTGCTGTGTGTCAGGCTACTACGAAGAAGAATGGAGCTCCTAAGTATAACTACTGACTTCTTAATGCACCGGTCTATATTTTTTTAATTTTTCACATAATCTTGCATGACAGTGCTATAAAACTCAAAATATGCAGATTGTTCAGTATCATTTTCAAAGTAGTATCAATTGAGAAGTTACCCACAATCTTTTGCATGCTGGGTATTCTGTCCCATCCACCAAAGAAGAGGAAAAACACAGGCCTCTTCTTTCCTCTACTGAAACTAAAAAAAAAGCTAAGCACATCTAGCACTTCGAGCATCCTCCAAGCAATTGCTCTAATTATACCTTCACAATTAAGATTAAATTATCTGCAAAACTCTCCAGAACAGGGTGAACGGGTGAGTTGTATTACCATGAAAGGAAAGAAAGGGAAAGGGGGAAAATAAGGAAAGGGAAAAGGAAAGAACATGTTCTGTTTTAAAACTCCCCAAAATGGACACACTCAAGGTAAGTTTTGCCTGATCTAAGACATAAAATGATGGTTTGTAATTTCCTGAATGCTGTGGACCTAAGAAGAAGCAGCACGATTTTTATAGGACAGAAGGTGTGTTCCTTTCTCCATTTATATTGTCACAGACCTTATCCTAAGCAAACAGCAGTGATGCATCAAGATTTGTTTGATTTTCAAGCCATGAGCATTTCTGGAGATTTTTCTCCTCATGGGAAAAGTTCTGTAAAGGAAGAAGTAGAGATCCTGAAAGCTGTGACAGGTGAATTAGCAGAGCGAGATAAGGTTGAATGTTGGAGCCAATTGCACTATTTCAGCATTCTGGTAAAGGATGAGGAGCCAAAGGTTTCAGACTTGTTTTTCAGAACAAAATACAACATTCATAATTAGGAGCAATGCACTTCATATTGCTGAAGCAAACTAAACATTATTTTTATGTGAGTCATCTGTGATCTTCACCTCATCTGAGGTACTGTGGTCCCTCAGACGAGCTGTAGTTTTAGCCATCTCATGGTTCAATTCTTTTGTATTTGTGTAGACTCCAAAAATTGCATTGCTGCAATGTAATGGTGATGCAGTGTGGGCATGTCAGGAAAAACTTGGAATAATACTATTAGATAGTAGGCTCAGAATAATACTATATCAAGGGATGTAGAAGTAATGCTGAACTAAAACTAAACTTTTTGTTTATGTCCCCTTTAGGAGAAATGCTGTCACAACTTCTACAAATGCAAAAATTTTGATGTAATTGTTTCTTTTTTTTTTTTTTTTTTTCCAAAGTTAAATGCAAGATGTTTTCTGGGCTATGAATGTAACAAGATAACAATGTAAAAAAATTCAGAGAAAAAAAGCTCTATGTAACAAAACCCTCAGAAATACATAATATGGGAGAAATAGTTTCATTCTTTCTTTCTTCTCTATAAATAAGAAGATATAATGATTATGCCAAAAAAAATGCCATTGGACTCGAGCAGGTGGAATGTCTGAAACTGCATTTAATCCTAAATAACAATAAAAATTTTCAGTTTCACAGTGGTGTCTAAGAAGGAAAAGATTTATTTTTAAAAAGTGTTTCCCTACCCTATTTTTTTGCTACCCATTAGAAATAATGCTTCAGCAATAAAATGGCAAGCCTTATACTGACAGTATGCTACCCTTCTATAAAGATGTTAACTGGTATCAAAATGCAATGGTGTAAATTTCAGCTTCTGAATAAGTAGCAGTCACAGTAAATCCCTCACAACAGTTTCATTGACTAAGATGTGCCTTAAGTTAGATGCCAAATAAAAATCAAGAAATCACTTGGTACTAGCTGGTGGATACCCTGAACAAGAAAGGAAAGGCTCAGGATGGGGTTAGTCAGTGCCAGTTAAGAGCCCAGGTCAGTCATTCCCCTGTAAAGCATTTCAGCCCCTCAGCAGCTTTTATTTAAAAAAAAAAAAAACAAAAACAAAACAACAAACAAACCATTTCCTTGCTGCCGAAAAGGCCTCTCAAGGAAGCTCAGTTCACTGGCCATCAAGTTCACTATAAAGCTTCTGTAGATTTCAGGCCATGGGATTAATGACAAATCCAGCAAAACATACAACTAACTTTAAGCCTGTATGTAATCTCGGTTAAGTCAATTAGTCTGCCTACATGCTCAAAGGTAAGCAGATCCTGAAGTACTTTGCTGGTCTGGTATGATTATCCCTACTGATGTGTAGACGCGGTAACTGCTAACCCATACATTGAGGAAACCAGACTTCTGCCTCCAGCTCAGAAATGTATCTTTCTGGGGTGTCTAATATATATATCACCAATTCTACTCAAATCCTTAAAGCCACTGAAGGGTGAGGAAAGATTAAAGAATAAATAAGGCATGTTCCTTTCTATTTTGTACAATATGTAATAGAGATGTTAGATATACAGGTGGATTCTTTAACAGGTAAGCAATATTCAGCTTCAATGTTTCTCTATAAAAAGCAAAACAAAACAATTTTTCACTTTTGATTGTTAATTCATTTCTGTGCAGAGCCATTGTTTGAGTCACCCATGTTACATTTACACAGTTCCTGTACGTAGTACAACCATACTAACATTTAACTCATAAGAAGCTTAACCGTCACCACATCTTCACTGGTGAAGCTGTGAGATCCTTACATCCAGATTGCAAGGGTTGGTATGTGTAAAGACAGTAAAATAACTCATGAATGCCACAACCAATGCATTTCAAAATCCCTAGGAACATTTCTGTGGGCAGATTATGGTCTGCTAAAACTATATTCAGCACTCAGGTCTTCTGTTTAGTTTCTCTATCCTCTCCAGCTGCTAGTAAATTACCGAGGATCCCAGCGAGGCTGTCCGCACTTGAGTCTGCCTTGACCTAGAACAGCCCGAGTTTCTTTTGTTGGCCTGAAGGATGAACTCAATCTGCAGTGGAAATACCATTTCTTTCAGGTTATGGAAGACCTCACCTGAAAATTGTGCAAGATCTCCAGAGCAAATAATGTAAATCTGTCATGTAAATATGTATTTATGAGGTTTTTAGAGCTTGGATCACTGCCATGCAGACGGCTCCCTATCATCTGAATATATATTTAAGGACTTTAAAAAATAAGAAGCTTTGACCTGAGCTGTTGCCATATATCTCATCACAGCTCCAGCTGCTGTGCAGGCATAGGATGGAGTTACTGCATTTTCCTGTTCCATGGGCCCATGTGTAACCAAGCCAAGCCTTACAAATGATGCAGCATTATAAACAGGGCAAGGCTCCTTCCTGATATGGAACAGCATTTGTTCAGGAGAAAGGGCTACTACATCTGCTGGAAAATGCTAGCTTTGGACTGGCAGAGTCTTCCTGCTACAGAAATGAACCCTTCCTCAGCACCAGTGTACCTCAGGAGGACCTGGTACAACATTGTGACTTGACACACCGATATTTCTCTCCTGGATCCCTCACACTGTGCAACTGAGTTAAAATTATCTCGTTCCAACAGGGAAACAAATACACTTTTATGTTTTCACCTACATCTGCTAGTATTAACAGAAAAGGGAAAGATACCTTGTTGCTCACTGCTTTCCTTCCATCAATTGCAAACGCCAACCGGAGTCACGAGGATTTTCACATCTCTAGAAGATTTTAACTGAGATTTGGACTTCTTGGTGAGGTTCTCTCCTACTGTGTGGAATCCTCCTTGCATTGTATTAGAGAGCATACTACATAATTATAGGTAAAACCATGTGCTCTGGTATAATTTTTCAAATGGGGAGGACAAACTCCCTCTTCCCATATTTATTTCAAAGGGAAAAAATGAAAGCAGTAGTACTATACCCTAGCAACAGGGTCCATCACAGAGCAGGATGGTATTTTCAGTTCTATTTCCCGACTCAAATTTGTTTTCAAATATAGACTGAATTCTGAGAGCTCAGTTCATCCCGAGATATCTGCTTTCATGCACTGTGTGCTGGTATCTCAGAATTATCTGCTTTTTGCAGATATCCTAACCTGCTAATTAATAACATGAATTCACAATGGGAGTTCTCTAGCTGAAATCACAGCTGGAAATAGATAAGAAAACAGTATATATTTTTAATTTTAAACTTTATTTTTTTATAAACCACATGCAGTGGTTCTGCTATGTCATATACTATCTGTCATGGGTTGTGACATAATGAAACATGACATGATGTAACCATTAAGATGACCCAACATGGCATAACCAAATGCAAAATGATTCATTCTGACTAAGCATGTCATAATTTTCTTATTATTTTTCTTAAGTCATACACTCTACCTTAACCAGTTAACCTTGTTAACTGGTTAATTCTATTCAGGGGCCAGGTACAGGACTGCAGGAAACAGCTGTCCATTCAGTATCAGTAGCAACACAACTACAGATAACAAGAATGTTAATGTCATATTGAAGTGATGTTAAGGCTGCTTCTAAATTATGGCCCCAATTTTTTGTTGGGAACTATGCAGGCATGCTCTGCAGAACAAAACACCTGATGTTAAAAGGTTTTAAACATGACCAGGGCATAAAATGTGCTTGCATTTTCCTGTCTACACATTTTTGATACCAGCTGGAACTGTGCAGCAACTGCATTCTGCAAAAAAAACCCAAACCTCTGAAGGGAGAATATTAGGAAGATAGCATGAAGTACAGAAAGTTAAGGCTGTGAATCTTTATAAATCTGTCATGGTCTAACATACTGAAGTGCTCATTATCAATATAAGGCATCAGCTCTGTACTCTGATGGCTGTAAAGGTCAGTTATCCTGTATAACAGACCACAACGTGAGCATTCTCCAATTAATAATAAAAGCTGGTATTATAAGTCTATCTTCCACACTCTGTCATGACTAGCGGGTGACATGAGTAAATGACAGACTGTACAGACATCTCTTCGTCATATCAATACTCAGGCACAGTAGCAAGGGTTAAGGACAGAGTGTCAGATTTAACTTCCCCTCATTACCATTCAGAAAACTATCATTTAATATTAAGGTAATTGTAACACAAGGATATGAGTCATGCCCTTGTGTTACAATTACCTTTAATATTAAATAATAGTTTTTGTAATGGTAATTTCCTTTGGGGATGTTTCATTCTACATTAAGCAGTTCTGACTGATGTCTGTCTTTGCAGATATCTCTATCAGCCACTAAAAGCTCTTCTACAAGTACATGTCCATAATCTGCAGGAATTCCAACCATGAGTGTTGTTCCAGTGAAGTCATTGTCCTTTCTACTATGTTTCTAATCTATTAACAGTTTGACTATTTGATTGTTGCCATAACTGTGATTCCTTTTTGAAATCTACACAGAAGTGTGGACCTCTTGCTCTGCTGTGCTAGGACTTCATCCACATCCCTAGATGCCTGGTGACGCTGTAACACATGCTATATACATGAGGTGGGCAGTCTAGCGGAGGAATAGGGTTTAACTTGTTGTTACCATGATGTTCTAGTATCTAAGGGTGTAGTAGATTCTAGGAGCTGGAAAAAAAAAAGTACTGAAAAGAGTTTGAATTAGATTTTTAAAAAGTATCTCCTATGTAGAACTGTGTTGGTATAAGCTCAGAAATCACCAGAGCTGCGGTAAACCTAGTTCCTCTGCCGCTGATTACAACCACACAAAGCTGTGCATTGTATAAAAAGTCGCTTTCAGAAAGGCATCATTTAAAAGAGAAAAGGACAGACACCAAAAGCTACAAGATCCTCCTGTTGATCAGTTATGAGAGGAAAAGTATTGTCAGTGAGATCTCAGTATCCTCTCTGATGCTGTAAGAACACTATGGAAATCTTTTCATTTAAATGGAGCCTTCTGCACTCAGAATGGTAGGATGAAGGCAGAAGCCTCTTTGGGAAGAGTTTGGTTGTCAGGTCTAAAGAAGGTGTGAAGGGCACTAACTCCTACTGATGTATAAGAGCTCTTTTGCCAGTGGCAGGGACCAACATGATTACTGCAGTAATGTCCTGGGGAAGCACTTGTACCATACTGCCCGTGGCAATTTTGCAAGATCAACAGAGGAAAAGTGCCAGGGCTAGGTTTCAGGACAGCTGGTTCCACAAAGCACTTGTTGATACCCCAAAATGACAGAAAGTGGGCAAAAAGGTGGTGACTACCGCCATCCTTCATGGTCTTCACAACACTATCAAATGAACATTGTAGAAAAGGACAATGCTAAACCCCCTGGTACCCACAGGCCAGCTCAGATTGTTCTGAGGTGGGACTAAAAGCTAATGCTAAGTGCCTGTAAAATTTCTGAAAACATCTTGACTTCTTGCACGTTTCCTTTTCTTATTAGTATCTGGGACTGAATGTCAAGCTTTCACCCCTTTCACCAGCAGAAGATATATATAGCGGATATAAATTCTGGAGAAATTAAGTCTCATAAAGGAAATTCTATTTGAAATGACCATAACTTTAGTGTAGAAGTAGTTTAAAGATCTCTGTCTTTTTATCTTCAACATTGTTTGCCCTTGTCAGTGACAGTTCAGCCAATAGTTACTATTCTTTTCTCCCTTTCAAAAGTTTGGAGCACAGCTAAGGACTAGGTGAGATCATGCTCACAATACGGTTATCACTTACAAACCCATTGGATTCTACACATAACAAACAAGCTCTATGCAACCTCTGTATTACATTTGAATAACACAGGTAATGAAATATTGGTGCTTCAGATCATTAGTCAGGTAATTACTATTTTTGTTTGTTTGGGTTTAATTAAAATTAGTCTCGGAAAGCATCCATTACAAGAAGAGGTTCTCACTGAACAACTAACACACAACAGTCCTTGGCTAGTAAATAAAGAATGTCCATTCTTATCCCCAACTTAAACAACCCTCCCTAACCGTTCAACACTTTTGCGCGTACAGATTTCAAATCACAAGTGAAAGGAGGGCAGTATCACTCCCTCATTTAGCGAAAATCATCTAGTTCAAGGGAAAAGAAGGAATAGAAATGGTTTTGTGATTCATACCTAGCCATTATCTACCCTAGATATGCCACAAAGCCACTCACCGGTACTTTAGGAGTAACAGATATTTGTCTACTTAAGGGTAAATCCTTTGTGCAACTCTGCACAGCTTCACTGAATACAAGAGTTTTGTGGCCATTTAGACCCAGCCCATATGATTTTTTTCAGATGCAAACCATTGCATTTAGACATTTTTTTTTTCCCCTCAGAGAATCTGTAACACAGCAAACACATTCATCTTTAATCTGATGAATGCTTCACCACATGCTAGGATGTGTGTTTCAAAGTATATTGTCTGAGAGATCAGTTCTCAGAAATCATGGTGTGGGGGTTTAGAATGAGACAGATATAGAAATGCTTACATGTTGTGACTAAAAGCTGATTGGCCCAAGTACATGAAATTATACAAACCTAAAATTGAGACTAGTACAGGCTTAATGATGCAAATTTCCATACATCAGTTTTATAATCCTCACCAATTTCCAGGAAACAATGTAACATAGCAAAATTAGGGGGAAACAAAGGGTTTCTCAGTTTATTAGGTACATGATCCAAATACTGTGAAATTCCGCGGCAGCCTTTGCATAGAGAATAATGGACTTTGGAGTGGGCTTTGTGCTATAGAGTTATTCCTGGCTGTAGAAGCAAAAATGCCCCCAGCCACAGACATGTATTTTGTATGCAAAAATACAATTCCTTGGTGAGAACTCTATACATTATGCTTATAGGTAAAAGTTAAATAAAGCATCTATCTGCTACTATTGTTTTTCTTCTTAAACAGAAAGGGATGGATTCAGTATTCAATTCCAAAATAAATTTTGGAGAAAAGGAAAAGGGTGGGAGTAGGTGAAAAAATATATGTAAAATCACAACATGATACTAATGTTCAATTACAAAAACTTTAGAGAAGTCGATTTATTTATTTATTTATTCTAATTCAAAATCCCTACCACTACACAACAATGTCACATTTTAATGTAATATCATGTCCAATGCATATTCATGAAATAAAAATCTTGGCAGTGGCACAAGAAAAGTGGGATGAAGTGTGTTTGGCGGAGTGCGTCACGTTTCCAGACCAGCGGATTTTTTGATTAAAGTCCCTTATCCGTTTTATCATGCATATCCACTCTCTGATTAAAGTGATCTGGAGCTGACACTCACAATGTCAGTATGCACTGAGACCCTTCACACAAAACATGGTTGGAATTTATATGCTTTAAAAAAAAGGGGAGGAGGAAAGGAGAAAAAGACCAACCAAACCTGCTGCATTAAATTAAGTATATATGTATATATCTATTTACAGGAAAAACACACTTTGTCTTATTTTTTTCAATCTTACATATTTCTTTTTAACATTGCCAGGCTACAAATACTGAATGTTTTATTTCCATTTCAAAAAGTATCTGTGTTGTGAGTTCTTTATCTCTGTTACACTGGGCTTTCGATCAAAATGCTTCCATGCTGGGGTGAAAAACATAGCCAAGGTCTCCCACAGTCGCAAATAAGTAATGAATTTCTCCAAACTTACACACATCTTCCACCTCTCCCTCCCTCCCCCCCCCCTCCACTTTGTTTAATTAATGTACCATATCTTTATACATCTAAACCACAGGTTATCTGTTAAGAAAACTGATTCCACAACAGCAGAAGGACTTGGATGTTGCAAGGGGAAGTTTATCACAGATCCACAGATCTCCTATCAGGGTCCCATCCTCAGTAGCCTCCAAGTATGTGTAGGTTATCTGAGAATTTATTTCCAAGCCTCAGAACATTTAAGAGGATGCAAATTATCTGAGGTACGTGTTATATGCATGAAAATATGGTAGCCATTTTTCTGGCTCTCTGTGAGTGGTTTAATTCCCCTTGAATTTGAAGAGCTTGTGGTCAGGCTCTTCACCTTCATCGACGAAAGTGCTTAAGCATAAGCTCAACTTTAAGCATAAGATCAATGAAATTTAAGTACTTTAAGGGTTTGTCTTACCTGTGAACAAAGGGATTTCAACAGTGCCCTTAAAAGAGGTGTTAAAATGTTCATTCTCTCTAGCAATACAACAGTCTTTTGCATTTTTAAATGCTGGGTTACAATCATGAAATATTTATGAAAAGGCATCCTTGGTTTCATAGATCCATAGATCTCTCAGGGTCTGCAGTGTTTTTTAAAGCCTACCTTTAAACTGAATTCTGAAGAATTCTGGATCTTTTGGTAAGTTTTATCTGATTTGTTAAGTTTTCAGTAACCTATGTTTCCTTGATAGATTGAATTTATCCAGTATAACTTTGAGTATTTAATAAATAGCCTACATAAAGTCCAAATGTGTCTAAACTTTCCTCTGGACTACATTTAAAAAAATGTTTAAAAAAAAACTTTTAAGAAAACTTTGGGGTTATTTAACTAGGAAAACTTTTCTACTGAGAAAAACAAGTAGAGCAGTGGCATATGTAAAGACCCGTGCTGTCCCTCTCCTGACATCCTGCTCAGATGTGTGTCTTAATGCCAAAGTTCAATCAATGTGCTATGCCAATCCAGGGCTTTTTCTGAGCAGTTAATGCCAGTCACGCTGAACTGTTGCTATATTGCAACTTTGACAGACATTGAGTTAGAATTAGTGAAGGACTGACAAATTAATTTTACTTGTGAATTAAGCCTCTCCCTTCTTCGTAAACTTCAGTATAACAAATACAGTGAGAGTCTAGTGAAAAACAAATTCATTTCTTTTACTTGTTAAGGCTTTCTGCACTTATACTTTCTATTGATCAATATAAAACAAGTGGAAATTTTAGGAAAAGCCTTCTGGAAAAACATTACCAGGAATGAACTGTGTTTTCATCAGCATGAACATAAACTCAAATTGCTAGGCAGTTTCACAGCAAATAGCCCAGAAGTAGAGTTTCCATACGTCAGTGATGCATATAGTCACAGTGGCAAGTGAAATCAAGTAACCACCATCACTTCCGCATAAAACACCCAGTGCTGTCCTATATTTGCAGTGCAAATGGGGAAATTAATTCTATGCAGATATTTCTGTTAGATCCTTGAAAGAAGGTTTCTATGACAGACATTGTGAGTTGGGGCACAATTTAAACGCAATTATGACCTATGCAAAAGCAATACTACAATGAAGCAACTCAACTACTAAATACCACTGCACCAAGGAGCTGCAGCTAGCTATCATTTGCACACAGGGTGCACAAATAAGTGCCTCATCTTGATTCATAAACTGCCTCATATAATAGTTGCCTCTTCTGACATTAGGGATAACCTAGGAAATACACAATGACTTCAAACAAATGCCACAATAGTAAACAAAAGCCATGGTTTTGTACCTCTGCTATCCATGACTAAAATCCTAGAGAAATACTAGGCAGCACTTGACTAGGCATGGCATAATGACAAAAGAAAAGAAACCAAACCAAAAAAAATCCCACACCTTTTAGTGGTCTGAAGTCTGATTTTGGTCATCTACAAGCTTTCCAACTCTGAAATGATATTCAACATTTTCAGATCAACTGCTTTGAAAAGGGTAAGTCATGGAAGAGGTAGAGAGGCAGCATTCAGAAGACCAAAGTGAGTTTTTATCATTAAGCATTGCTCTGAGTATTTACCTGACATTTAAACAGTTCCTGGGTCTCTTTGCTGGCTCTGTGCAAGAGGTGCATTTCATGCCAGCAGGGAACTGTGCATTCACTTGCCAAACTGGCACTTTGTGTTCAGTAGGTCAGTTTTGAAGACAAATTACTGAGCCCCGTGTTCATGGACTGATTTATGCCCCATACTGATGACATTTATCTGGGCATTGCTGAGTGGATGCAAAAGCTATCCTTAAGTTTAACATCTTATTTTGAGCCAGTTGCCCTGAGTTCTGCTGGTGGCCAGTGGAAAGCAGGGAGCACTTTAAAGGACTCAGTTCATCTAGTCCTGAGCTGAGAGGTCAGATGAAATCTTTCCCCAAAGTTTTTCTTCCTTTTTATAAAAAGTGGGTTAGTTCAGGGTAGTAGCATAGATGTAAGAAACAGAAAAACAAACTAATAAAACAGCCACACCACCCTGTGCTGTAGGTGCCAAAGATAAATAAAATGAATCAATGACTCCTTACCAAATGTCTTACCACACACAGCACAATTTGTGCAACTTAACTTTTTCTCTAAGTACATATGCAGTCATTTTCACTCCTTTTCATCACGCGTGTATTTACTCACTACTATTAGTGGCATAAGAGCCATCTCAGAAGGGAAGACAGGTAAAACTACCACATATGTATAGACCAGGCTCCAACTACACTGAGAGGCAACTGCAAAATCCTTCACTGCCTTTTATTGTCTCAGTATAAATCATGGGCTGGAAATGAAGAGCTGTATTTGCATGCAGTCCCAGCCGAGCACCATTTGTCCCATGTGAGGACACTGGAGAGTTGCATGGATGAAACCAAAGCTACAGCTACAGTATTGAGAATATGTATAAATTAAACAAAACCTGGCATAAAAGAAGTACATGTCTTTTCAAGTAGCTGTTTACAAAACAGTTTGCAAGCCAATTATTACACCTAAACAAAATTTGTAGACTTGTCCAGGTAACAAATGCAGCTGAGGATTTGGGATTCTGTTCACAGGCCCCAACGTAGAAAGCCAAAGAAAAAAAAAAAAAAAAAAAAGAGTAAAACAATTACTTGGCATGGATTAACAATTCAACTCTAATTGTTATTATTACCAATGACCATTATTAATCTACATGCTTTCTAATCTGCACCCAAAATGGCTGCCCTTCAACTACTTCTGATCCACTACTGAGCAGAAGCAATACTGTAGTAAGATCCCATATCACTTAATGTCTCATACTGCAACTTCCTTACATTTAGCAGCTATACAGCAATGGTCAGGAGTACATGAGGCATTATGAATAATGAATATATTACTATATTATAATTGCCAAAGTAAATGAATAAAGCACAATCTCTGATCCAGTGTCCTTGCTTTTAAAGAGGCCGTTCTCTTACTAGAGGGAGAAATGAAGACAAATGTGTGAGACACACCAGCAGAAGTGTTGGGAAGAAAGAGAGGAACAATAAAAATCATAAACGCCTACACAAGTTTAATTACACAAATGACAAGAGCAACAAAATGGTGAATCCAAATGTGAATGTGATGGGGAAGAAAAGGAAAAACTCAGATACTTTGACACAGGCTATAGAGTGGAAGATGATAAAAGTTTGCAAAGGACTTTACAGTGCCCAGAGAGGGGAAACTGTGGCCGGAAGGACCTCCCTGCATCTGCATTTGGGCAGTGGATATTGTCTGATGAAAGTGCTATTCTGAGACCTTCCCATTAAAAGATGGGAGACCACCACAGGCCCATCTCCAAATACTTCTTAGGTTACTGTTAAGGCAGAACAATGGCTCAAACCACTTAATAAAACAGTCTTGGGCTTAAAGAGCTTCTAGGTAAAGTTCAGAAATAGTGAAACCTGCCCTTGGGCTGAGATCACCTCTCTCCATTTGCACTCTCCACCAGCAGAAGGCCACTTTCACTTACAGCATCTAAAGGCAGGGGCTGGAATTCAGGGTCTTAAATCCGCATCAAAATCCACTAAATGGGGCATATCCTGCAGCTGTGAACCACTTGCAACAAGCAGAAGCGGCTTCCCTCCCTAATTAATTTCTCCATGCTGTTCTCACTTACTCGAGTCAGTATCTAGACAGGAAAGGAAGGGTGCAGACTGGAGAGGAGCGCCAGGCCTGCTGATATCTACTGCAGCACAGAGAAAAATGAGGAAATAAGAGAGGCGGGAGCAACCATAGCACTTGTGTAGGACCTCAACAGTTACTGTCACTCACAGACCTGGAGCGCTCCCTTGCCAGGAGCTACTGCTCTCAGGGGGTTTCCAAAGCTGCTCGCCAATACCTGGAGCCAGACACGCTGCACCACTCCTTCAAGAGTGAAGCAGCCTCTTTGCAATACCCAGGACCCCAATCTGCTCTGCAGAAGCATGGATCAGAGTGGAAAACCACAGCCTTTAGAAGAAATTTTTAACCTCCATCACTGCTTTAGGCTTTGAGATTCCAACTGGTTTACTGGATCTTAGAGTATTTTTTTTTTTTTTTTTTTTTTTTTTTGCTTCCATGAAGGACCAAGTTTAAATTCCACCAGGACTGGAGCTTATGCCAATGTGTTTGTGGAAGAGCAGAAAGGATTGATTCTGCTTTAAGTGCGCTCCACCTCTCTCTCTGCCCCTCATGTTTTTAATGCAGTTGCTGCTCTGGGTGTCTGCTCCACACGTGAAGAATTACAACAGAAATACAGAACATCGCCCATGAGCAGGGCTACTTAACCCCCATAAAAACAGTATTCTGTACACTACATAATCTGCCTAGTAGATACATGTTATGAATATAAATAAAATACACCGTTCCCAATTAATGGGATGTAGGGTTGGGGCTTTTTAACTTAACTCCCATGGTTTCCTTTTGAAACTTCTGCATATATTTTCTATTTTTCAGGGGGGTTATAAATCCTGTTTTAATGTTTTGCTGTTTATGCAAATTTCCAAATATAAAGGCATATGGTGGCAAAGTGGCACTAACTATCTGCTTTTCAGTACACATTCCTCTGCTATTACAAGAAAAGAAGGTCTAATGTAAAAAGAGGGGGAAAAAAAGGAAAAAAGCAGTGTACAAACGGACTCTCTGCATTAGCATAGCATTGGTTCAGATTTCTTAGCTTCATTCTTGAACTCTGATTCACTATCAGCTCTGCTGGCTCCTGCAGGGCAACTGTGGATGCTCCTTCATGTCATAAGGTAGAGCGGGTGCTCAAGTTTGTAATTATAGTTTTAAACTAGCAGAGAAAAGGAGAAAAATAAAGGAGAACTTTTTTGAGTCAGAGGTTCCCCCTCACACTGGCAGCCTCACTGCGTGGGCTTCATGTATCCAGTTTGTATTTTGCCTGATAACGTAGAAGGCACATCATGCTATTCTAAAACAGCAGGATTATTTTCTCCACTCTAATTGATGAACAGCTGTGCTGTAATAGACTACAAAGCACAGCATCACTGATCTCTCCTCAGGCCACCCTAGGAACTGAACACTCCACAGGGAACCAGAAAAGAATGAAAGCTTCGAAAAGAGAAAAAAAAAAAAAAAGAGAAGAGAAAAAAGAAAAAAAGAAGAGACACCAAACATTTCAAAACATCCTTCTTTGGATTACTATTATTATTTGGCATCCCATTCCGTAATAATTAACTCCAATTTTCCCCACAGTAACACTGGTGTATGACAAGACTGTAAACTAGTCATACTTAATAAAAGCTAAATATCAGCATTTTTGGAAGTGAAATGCTGGAGTTCATAATTGTTTGGCAGTGGCCACCAGTGTTCACAACACTCAAGTCACTTCTCAGATCTCGTGTTCCCTAGAACTCTTCTTTGTCCCAAGAAGCCCACATTAGCCATTCAATAATCTGCTGGAATTCATTATCTTTTCATTCATTCTACTTTGTCCAAGTTGTTACTATTATTACCTGCCTCACTATGGAATTGCAGCTCATGTTAATTTTTGCCTTGTCTATTTTATCATGCTACTATAGTGTACTAAAATAACCTGATCTGAAACCTTACCCAACTCGGTCCAGAGTCTGGTTTGGATTTCCAGTCAAAGGTTAAACAAGGCTGAGAGTCAGGTTCAGGATCACTAGAACTGCCTCTTGCAGTGCCTTCTTGAAAGATTTTCATCCCAAAGTTTGGAAGCCTCCAGGATCACTAGAAATACTTGTGGTTTTTGGATGGGTGGAGTCTTTGTAAACTCAGCAGTGTTCTTCAACTTTCCATTTTCTTGGGCTTCTGAAAAATGGCTACTCCACTGGCCTTCAAAGTGAAATAGGAAAGGGTCGCCTTTATATTTTGGAGACAATCTAGAAGCAAGGAGGAAGATGTCTAGACATGATGTCTAAAAGACAGATATGCTTCCCTTCCTTTCCCTCACCAGATTCAGTGCGGGAAGATAAGACTCATAATCCTCATTTAAGACCCTTTCTGCCTTTGCTGTGTTTTCTGTGGGCATAAAAATGTAAGGAATAGTTAAATTATGCTTCTTGTTGTATCAGTGAACCAGTTCCAAAAGCACAGACTCAATTCAATCAAAATTAGTGACAAGAAAGCAATCTTCCCATTCTGCTCAGCAACGGAAAGGTTTTGTTCTTCTTATTTTGTGTTATTGGAAGTGATTTGCCGCATCTTTCCTATAGGTAAGCTGTGTGCTTATGCGTTCTTTTGTCTAGATAAGTGTTATCCTGTAAAATGAACACAATAAGACTTCTGTTTACCTTAATGCTATTTAAAAAAAAAAATCTCACAGATATAAGAAATCAATAACCATCCACAACAATTTACCAAGGATTCAGTCTGGGTAGAAAAATTCAAATTGTATTGATTTTTTCTACAGGGGAAAAAAGCCAGTTGACAATAAGCTTCAACTAACGAAATGCCATGTGTACACAACTGGAAGGGACTCATAAAGCCAGTTATTTAAAAACTGAGCTGCCAATTAAGACAGGTAAGGTAGATTTGAATACAAAATCAGGGCCTGGGCACTGGCACATTAATTAGTTTCCATGTCTCAGTTTCTCCTTTAATAATAGGAAGGTGATAATGCTTATTTTGTGGGTACAGCAAAACTGTGAGGGATTTTGAAACTAACATCCCAGAGAGAAGTTTCATTTAGTGCAGCATGCCACCACCCATAAGGTCTCATGGTCAGAGAGAATGTGTGATAAATATGCTCACCAGGATAAATAGGATGCCATGCTCATTTGGGGTGTAATTTAAGATATTGATTTTAACTCACCAAGACCTTTAAAGATTGACTAGTCAAAAAGCCACCCTCCTTCTCACTTTGCTAACTGCTAAGTTTCGCTAAAGGGATCAAAGTAAACATCCCTAGATTTAAAGTCCGTTGTCTGCCAAATGAGAATCACCAGTGAAGAGATTGCTCACAGCTCCACAGCCTCAGGCCACCAAGCAGGCTAAAAGATGCATTAGTTTTTTATAAGATCATGAATTATAATGGATTGAAGGTTTGGGGTTGGGTGTTTTGTTTGTTTTCGTTTGGGGTTTTAGAAATGGCACCTTGCAAATTTGGTTGAGATATTAACAGACATGTGGTCAGCTTGTTTATTGTTTTTATTCGCATTGCTAATTTAAATTTTTTTTGTTTTGCTCACAGTATAATGTGAGAAGCACATTTTAAAAATAATTTGAGAAGAGTGAGTAATAAAATGTGTGTCATATGAAAGCAGAGCAAAGAACAAGACATTGCCCATATTTACTTTTTCAGTTTTCTCTTCAGCTTTTCTTTTCAGTTTTCTCTTCAGCTCTTCTTCTATTTATTCAGCCCATTTCTCATTCCAACTGCATGAGGAGTTCAAAATAAACTCTGGACACACCTTAGTGGGTCACATCATCTTTCCTTTTCAGCAAACACACAAAAGAGCCTTTGGAGACTTGATAGCCCATACAAAATTTTCATACAACCTGATCAAATATGCAACGCCTGGAGCACAGAGGTTCAGCAGATGATGGTAATGCAGGAACCTGTTTCCCAGATCTGGGCTCTTCATGGGAAAACTTCTACGCCAGTTATGTCATGTCAAGTGGTGGCAGTGGGCTGGGTTGGACTTGACAGCTAGAGAAAAGAGCTTCCTCATCCAGGAAGCATCAGCAAAAGGATCACAATAATGTGGTCAAGTGACAGCAGCTGGCTGTCAAAAAGTAGAAATGACAACCCGAGAAGATCTGGGTGAAATATAGGAGTGAACTAATCTTGACCTCCTAACAAGACTATTATTTAACCTGGCTGAGGGGCATCAATGGGCTGGATCAAAATAGGAGACTGTGGTCCAGAGCAAATCTGGACAGAATAGCCAAAGGCAAAATGTGACATCATCTGTAGAAGCAGCATTCTCGAGCACTTGCTAGAAAGTATAAGCCAAGGAGAGATTCATACACGCTCTTCATTACAGCGGTTTGATCAAATTTGTGTATAAGGTAGCAAAATCGGTTTTGTTCTGTTTTGTAGGTTTCCAGTAACGGCTTCAGCGGACTCCAATCTGGTGACCCACAGCTAATAAACGCAGACTGTGGCATCTGCCAGGCCACACATAGATTTGGTGGTTTCCCCTAATTTCATTTTAAAATTTAATTAGATATGGTTTACTCCCAAATACAAAGAAGCTGTTTTTCAAGTTCCGCAAGCCTCCCACATGTCTTGGCTGAGTAGGGAACGATGACAGTGTTGAAGAGAAACACTTGCTTTTAAATTTCTAGAGTTAGAAGCCAAAACAAAGTTTTGAATACAGACAATTCACCTGGTTTATTTTCAAAGGGAACCCTGAGGTAGGAGTCATGTCCACAGGTCTATTGAGAATCCAGTCTTCGTGCTCCTGTGTTGCTCTGGGGCCAGAATGAAAAAAGTGGGGTTCTCTAAAATAGCCTCTCCGTAACTCCACATTTCTAATAAAATTCCGAATAAAGCACGTATACTTCCTTAGAAAAGCCCTGCACACAACAGAAAAAGAAAAAGGGAGAGATTTCTCAGAGAAGTGAGCCGACTCATGTCCTTGTAGTTATGTCCAATATTTTGACAGTGGTGTAGTAATTAACCTTACAAGAGCACTGCACTCTACTCGGTATCACTGCATTTCTGCTGTGACCACTATGAAGTGCTTTTTTTGTGAAAGGAAAGAATGAATCTAAGTGGGAAAATTACTGGAACGAGAGAGGAGCTCTAATGGCAACCTTGGCATCCTGCAATTTCACACATTAAAATATATTTAAAAAAAACCCCACACTACTACAGCGCTTGTTGTATAAGGCTAAGCTTTCTACTCTTCAAACTATTAATAAGGGCTTCCCATTGAGAAGACAAATACATGCTTGATGCATTTTTAATCCTGTGCCAATATATTTGACTAAAGCTGTTTGCTGTTTCAATGACAGGATTTAACTTGCCCTTCTGTATTCAACATTTCTGATTATTAATGACATTTAGAAAACACAGACAGAGGCTGTAAAAGTTATGTTCTGGTCAATGTTTTAAAAAGTAAAAACATTAGCAATTAAAGGGCTAAATCTTCATTATTCAGTAAATTTAATCATTTAATAACATAAATGTTAGTCATTTAGCGGATGCAATGGCATCAGTACCATAGCAAGAAAAAATATCATCTTGTCCACTGTTAGAGATCCCCGATGCCAACTGAAGGCAAAAAATTGCAGCCTTCTCAAATTGTACATAAAGGCTATATAGATATTCTGTATATGTACAAGTTCAGTAGCCGTTTCAAAAAAGTGCATTTCAAGACCGCTATTGGTCAATGTAGTTTCTACTGTAAATACATCCCACACTTAAATGAAATCAGAAGTGAGTCAGAGGCCATCTTTTTACTTTCTGAAGATCTCTAAAGTTCCAGGCAGTTCCTCTCTTCAATTTGCCAGGAACATTTCTTTGAAGAAAAATAAAATGGCCTTGGTATCAGTAGCGAGAAGACAAATATAGGGATCACATTGAGTTAATTTTTTACTGCAAGAAATGGAAAAAGAACTCCCCTTTCCCACAGACTGATTATTATTTTGTTATTTAAGTGATAATGTAAACCTAAGGTTAAAATGAAATTACATATACTGATGATCTCCTAGTGACCTCCATTGTGCTGTTCCATTACAGCATATAGTAATAATATACTAACAAAATGCACGCACTTATGGTACTGTCAGACACCAGTGCAAATCAAACAGCACAGGAGGCACATTACTTTTGTTTTAACCATTAAAGGCTCTAAGAAACGCAATATGACAGCCAGAAGAAAGCGGGTTCAGATTTTCTAAAGGTAACCAGGAGTGGCACTGATTTGTGTTTTCTTTGGTATCCCTTTTAAAAGGCCTTTAGCTCTGCCAATATAATACATTCAAATCCTGACCTTTCTCAACACAATGAAGATACTCCGTATATCTTACTGTATAACACAGGGAATCAATACTGTATTTTACTAAATGTGAGTTAATTTTACCTAGGGAAGGAAATTACTGCTCTTAATACTAGAATTCCTTTTTTTTTCCCCTCCTCCAAGTCAGTGAGTTTCAGGTTTGCCAAACCCTATCACTGTTTAAAAAAGGGGTTGAGAGATTTTAATAGCTAATAATAGGAGGAAACATAAAAGGACAAATCCAATTTAAGTGAAAGGGTTCCTGTGTAAGCATTACTTGTCAGTCTTTGGCTGGTATAGGGACCAGCTACAGAGCAGTGGCAGCAAAGAAATATAAAGTCCAGATTTAATTCTGATACAGAGAAATACAATTTCAAAACCGGACGTCTTATCATAGGCATGTCCCATTGGAGAACTCATTTCCCTAGCAAAAGGCTGTCACTGCCATTATGTTGTACAAGGAACCAATTTACTACTACAGCTAAACAGGGTTACTGGTGCTGTTGGAACTTAAGCATTTGAAGTTATCGCTAGAAAAAAAATAGCATTTCAAATGTCAGTGAAATGGGAAGGTATAATTGAAAAGTATCAATCAGAGAAGCAAAAGGGTTTAGAAGGCTAAGACTGCAGTTTTAGTACTGCCTTCCCCCCACACACACTTCCTCTTCTTACGTCTTTAAGCTGCTTTCTCTATTTCCTTTCCCTTTTCACATGCAAGTTCAGATTTGGTTCTGCAAAATACAAGATTTTGGCTTGTTACTTTTCCTGTGTCAGACATGAAATAAATTTTGATGATTTTCTTCTACAGCCTCGTGACCATATTTTCCCTACACAAAACTCTCATTTCATCCTGCATCCAAAGCTGCCAGTCTGGTAGATAACTAAATGAATGAAACAAAGCTGATTTGAATTTTGGTTGGTTTGTCTCCCCCCTCCCCACCCTCCTTTCTAAAACAAGTCCCATCTACCCATTCACTTGAACCTCCATTCTTTAATAGAAGCTTTTCCACCATATCAGGCTGATCCTATAGAAAAATAGAGTGAAAAAACCTTTGAGCTTTCAGGGCTTGAAAAGTACAGAGAAATGGCCTATAAAAAAAATTTTAATTTCTTTTCAGAATACCCTGCTCATGCCACTACTACCAACTTCTCCCACACGGAACAGGAGTGGACTTTTTCAAACTGCCTCATGATTGCCTGCTCCATTTTGTTGCATTTTATCCCGAATCAGTGTGTAGTAATATTAGGAGCATATTTAGCTAATCCCATAATCAGAAGGCATCTCATATGCAGAATATCAAGCTTTTGTTCATTCTTGCTTTCCTTTGCTGTGCCTTGAAAAAAAAGCTTTCAGTCAAGAATTAGCAAGACAAAGGTGGTGTATAGTCATGCTAAAACTTGCTCATTTTACCCCTTAAATACGTTGTCAAATTGCATGTAGTAATTTATCCTTTTAGCCCAGCATCAATGCCCAGATCCCAGGGACATCCCTTGCTCTGAAATACCAGCTCTGCTTACTGGCATTGATACACAAAGCAAATTTATCCGTTGCTTGCTACAACTCTGTGAAAGCAAAACTACACAAGAAATTCCAGTTCAGAGCACTGACTCTTATATTTTGAACAAGGTTTCACCTGCTAAAGTGAGGTAAAAAGATGGTATTAGAAAGCTCTGATATAGCAGTGTACTGTATTGTGAGCATATCTATTTACAGAAAAAGAGAACTTCAGCCCTCTGTTTCACAGCAGGGAGATGAGATCTTTGAAAAGAGTCAGGCTGGAGATTTGTGGTGATGAGGAACAGAGGCCCCATCCTCCCCTTTCCACAAAACAATTCCAATGTTAAGGAAAAGCATGTACTCCGCATTTCTAATGGAGTTAGCTTTTTTATTTTAAAAAAAATCATAAAAAAAAATCAGAACCGTGTACAGGAATTTTTTTTTTTGTTTGTTTTGTTTTTTTAAAGTTGGGGATTTTCAGAAAAGTCATAATCAGGAATGGACCCAGTCTGTAGAAACAGAAATTTTCATCTTAGCGGTGTTTAGGATCTGGTTGGAAAGAAGCTGAGAGCTTGAGCTGAGGCTAGAAGAAAGGCACTCTGAAGAGAAAGTTGCATGTCGTCTTTAGAGTTTATTTAAACTTCTCTTATTTCAGAAGTAATTTTACCTCACACAGAAGATCCTTTATCTACATTAGAGTGCAGATATATTCCTCCTCCACCACCTTTTTGATGAATTTCAAATTCAAATAACTTAACGGCTAACAGCCCGCAATTGTTCTTTATATTAATAGAAATACATGGTCTCTTTTGAAGTTCAGGTAGTAATTCAGTTCTTAAAATTCTTCTGCTGTTTATAAATGATTTGAGCAGGGATGTCATAGCTTTTGATGCATCATTACAACCCATGTTCAGCTACATTCTCTTATTCAACTGGAAGCAACTTTTATATGCTCAGGAATCAAATTAAATGTTGTGCTAACTTGAACCACTGAGTTGTGTATTTCTTTTATTTTGGACCAATACAAATTCAAGGTATTAATTATATCATCTGTCCACCTCACGAAATTAGTGAGAATGATTGTGATAAAACAGCTTTTTTTACTTCAAAACACTCAGGAAATTTTTTGTACGTGTGCTAAAAACTATGAGGTTTTAAAGATAAATCCTACCTCTTCAGCACTCTTCAAATTTCAGTTCATAAAAACAGCTGCAACAAAAACAGTAGTGTGGGAAATCTTAATAGAAAAAAAACTCCCAGAAATCCAAACATAATTTCAAATAATCAGAAACTATTAGATAGAGGGAAGGTATTTCTGCAACGAGACACAGTTCTGCAAATCACTTGTGGATATACTGCTTCAGAGATAAAAGCTCCCTTCGACTACAGATGTAGGTGATCTGCTGCCATATCCTAGCGTGCCTTGATTCTCCCACTGTAGTAATAAAGTAAGACAAAGTGACAAGTGAAATGAGTCACTGTTGATAGAATTGAAGGGGAAGGGGGATTGCTTATTTCATCAGATAATATTGGGGGAAACACTGCGATTTCTACTTGGACCGAACATGAAAATTTCTTAACTCTGATTATCTTTCACAAGTATAAAGAGTTATAGGTTTTTTTGGATGCTCCTGCCCACAACCATCTTAGTCATGCAGGCAATGAGGGGCAGCTGCACCTTACAAACAGGGCTTACAAACATGAGCCAAAACTTGATTCTATTTTTCAAAACAGTTTACAAGAAACCTAAAGAATGAAATATGGTTGCCAGGAGAATATCAATAAAGAGACAAAGAGAGAGGGAACTAGGCTGTTCACTGACAATTTGCAAATAAAAAGAGGAGCTAATTTACAAACAACCCATCCAGCTCTGAGCTCAGAATAGTGATATTTCGTAAATACAGTGTGCATCCACTTGGTAAGGCAAAGCCTGTGTTTCTCTGTTGATACCATTGTGGTGTGGGGGTCGGGGGGAGATAGGAGAGCAACAATACTTAAAGAATGTTTCTTTCCCTTTAAAGAAGAGAAAAGGTCTCCAGTAAAGGCGCATATCTTCATCTTATCAACTCTCTAGCCATTTCTTGTCACCAAATGAGTACTTGAGAGTCTACTCCAAAAGACAAAAAAGAAATATACGTGCTTTAAATACAATAACTCATTTTAAAAAAAAATATAGAAAAGAGATGCCTAGATATTTTTTTCCTAGGATAAAAGGAACCAACTGGTTTTAAATCAAAACTGGAAGAGAGGGAAATTAAGAAAAAAAGCCAGAGGGAAAAACCAACAGGATTAATATTGATGCAGCTATGGCAAAAGCAAACAGACAGGCAGGGACAAGATTGCATCCAACCTCCAAAACACATGTAAAGTTGGAGCTAAAATGTCATATGCATATGCAATTTATATGCAAAAATCTTTTACATAAAGCTACAACTGCCAAGTCTTCTTTCACAACTTTTTCGAGGCTTGCAGTAACTCTGGGATTTTATATTCTCCCTCCGTCACCTTACGGAAGGCACGACTGTCTGTGAAGAACATGGAAACTTTCTTAAGGCCATGGTATTAAATTCTTCCTTACGTTGCTGGGCTGGTGGCTCAGCAGGAAGACCTATTTTTTGCTTGTGTTCAAGCAACTTCCCTGGCAGTTATTGCCTGCAACAGACTGTAGGGAAGTTGCCAACATTTAGAAGCTCTGATGATGTGAGCCAACCTTAGACTAATAATTTTTTTATCTCAATATAAGTGGAAGAATTACATAAAAATAGACAATTTTTAACAGTATGGTATTCTGTTATGAGAGAAGGCTAAATAACATGGGTGCCATATGAACATCTTTCTCCTATCTACAGCACCTAACTTTAGCATAGTCCATATGTCTATTTGTCTGATAGCTGAACTTATTGAAATAACATGAGGTTACAAAAGAGAGTTCTAAAGCTCAGCACCTCCAAACCTTTCGAGGTGAAGCACCTATCAGTCGTAAACACTTTTATTGCATAACCCTCAAAATCAAAACCAATTAGCAAGCGCACTAGACTATTACGTGGGAAACCCAGACACATTTTTAAGAGTCCAGAAATTGGGAAGAATAGTGTTGTCAGGCATTTACTACTCTGTTATACCTCTATCTTGATACTTGCAAAGAGCTTCTGCAATCAGCTCTTCAAAACCTGCAGGACGACAGCGTAGGCTGGAGAAACGAGCCCCCAGAAAACTCAGCCCGCACAGTCAAATGAGTCAGTGGCCAGCACTGGGGATGGCTTATGGAGGAACTGGAAAGAAGTATTTAGTTTCCAAGTCATTTTAAACTCAGCCAGAGCAGTTTCCTTCAGACAGGAAAGATGGGTAAAGCCACCAGAAGGAGACAAGCAGACAATGGTTTTACAAACATTTTGCTTTCACTTCTCATCTCTGTGGCTATTGTACATTGTCAGACTGTTTAGTGAGCACATATGAGCGTTTCCAGAGCAGAGGCTCTGACATCTCTGCTCCCAGCAAACAGTTTAAATGTTGGCTTTAAATTCCTCAACAGATTCCAGGCCATCATCTTTTTTAATTAAATGCAAAAAAACTATGTTAATGCAACGTTAATGTTGAGATTGTCATTGGACAGATGTCAAGAAATTCAAAGTTATGGTTCCCACAGCAACCATAATTTAGCGACCCCCTCCCCCACTTCCACAACCACCCTCCTGAAACATATTGGGCTCAAATAGTACAACAGGCACCAAAGTGAGGAGAAGCTGCGAGAGGCAGAAATTGTGTGTGGGACCTCTTGGAGCTGCTGCTGATGGGGTGGACTTTGCTTCAGTGCTCTTTCTGGAGGAGAAAGTACTGCCAGTGGCACCACTGGGACAGAACAGCCCCTGCCTAAAGAGAAGCACAGATTGATACTGACCATGCTCTTCTGTTCTGGGGGTAAACTGGGAACTGATTTCTTGCCCTTCAGCAGTGTATCCACCAGCACAACCTGACCTAGCACACCAGGTGTACAGTCCAGCTACAAAAATGACCTCTATCATCCATGTGCCAGTATTAAGCCAAAGGCTGAAAGGAACCAGCTCACACCACAGCACAGCCAGAAATGCAAACACATCTCCGTAGCCAGCACAGTCGATATCACACAACAGAACTATCCTTTATTCATCCCAGGATGTAGTACTTGTCATGACTATGCACCAGAGTGAACACCAAAACACAACACACAAAAGACAGAAACAGTAATTTTCAGTGAGAGAATATTTTTCACAGTACAGCTTTTCAGACCATGATCTCTCAGACTTCATGTAAAGGAAACGTACAAATTACTTCTAAGAAGAAGAGCTAGGAAACTTAAAATATAACTTAATACAGTGCTAAAAATCATAAGCTTGGTAGCAACACTGTTTTTCTGACATTTTATAGTTTTCCTTATGTGCCATTCCAATTAACTCCTCAAAATTTGATACATTGAAAAATTTAAAAATCCATTGAGCCAACCATCTCATCACCTCTCTCTTGCTAGTATCTCCTAGTGCTCCACAAGTCCCAACTGCCCTTCTTTTAAATCGTCTAATCGGAGTTAACCTAATTAAGTTAGCCAAACAATTACCCTCAATATGTACTTTGAAGTTTGCTGCTTAACCTTCAGACCGGTAAAAGCACATTCATGAGAGTATATCTATTTTTTCCAACTTTATCAGTCTTCCTACACCTCTCCCTCCAAACCTATTTGAATGTATTTTGGAGGACTCTTACAAGCAACACCACCACTGGCCTTCTATTATTTTGCACATGCCTTTTTTGAAGATCTGGAGTCTTTGAATGATTCTGTATTTAATCCCAAAGCCAGTGAGATACATCAGTCCACCATTAAAATGGTTACTACACCCTATGTAGCCAAGTCTCCATCTGAGTGGAAGTGACAAACCTCTAGGTAAAACACCATGAGAAAGAAATACTTTTACTACTGATGTTCCCTGACCATATAAACCAGTGTTGTATTCAAGCACAATTTGGATGCTATATGTCATTTTGCGAAGCATGAGGATCAATGCCATTTGTGAACGGGGTGGAGGGACCAACAGCATCAGCCTTTCCTTACGCACGCCACTGTCACCCAGGGCTGGCTCAGCTGTGCCCAGCTAAATGTAGACCAACTTTTCATCAGGTTTAAGACTGACATGGAAGAGAAAGTACGCTTACAAGAAAGCATAACAATTGTTTACAACTGCTCTCTGTGTCTTCTACACCCATTTTGCTAGTCTGGGCTTTAGGAACCTTCCCCAGAGCTTTCACAATGGGTCTTTTCCCTCAGAAGCACTTGACTTGTGTATGGAATGGGAGGAGAAGGTGACAGAGAGAGAGAGAGGAGAAGGAAATCGTAACCTGTAGGACGTCCATCAAGTGATTTAAGTCTGTACATAGGACTGCAATTTTGCCTTTGAAAGATGAATCGAGTAATGCTGCTGACACTTACTCTTTCCTGTCAGACGCTTTTACTCTCAAGCCTGTCGATAGCTTAAAAGTTACATTATAACTTCTCCAGTGTTAGTGCAGCAGTTTCGCATTTGATTTCATATTCAGTTCATATTTGTGGAAGCAGGAGGGGCTCTTTACTTTACTTGATAAATGGTAACATCTGGCTTTGTGATGGGCCATCACCAGCATGTTTAAAGAGCTGCTGACGCTTCAGGGAAAACTTGGTAAAACATTTCATTTAGAGGCAATTCTAGTTATTTATTCTATTTTCTGCATTCCTCGTCCTCCGCTTTATACTAGAGACATTTGCATGAAAACAGACTGCAGCTCCTGAAGAGTTCATCTTCATATAACATTTTTTCATCTGATATCCTAATCACCAACCATGTTTGTATCACAGCAATCATATCCGTAGCAACCACTTATGATGTCATAGAAAATTAGAGTTTCTGGGAAGGGTAATGATAGGGCACAATGGTATTAAGGGGCCAAACTCCATATGAAACTACAGCAGCGTAAATTGGCTAGAAGTCTGTAGCAGAAAACAGAATTGTGCTATCGCTGCTCTATAACCACACACAGGACTTGACCTCTTCTTTTGATTACAGAAATACAATGAGCTAAACATTCCTGAAAATCAGGATATTTATATAACTGCTTTGACCTGACTGTGTACATACCTTTAGCAATTGAAAAAATGAATAGGCAGTTTCAAAATCACATTTTTGCACATTCTCACAGGAAGCTGCTTTCCTTGAAGTAGCAGCAGGTCAAATACAGCCAGAGGTGTAGACACTGTACAAACAAGGTTTTCCAAAAGCCAAAATACATTTTGACTCTTACATGGATTCTTTAAATTTTGTGCAGTTTTGTGCTGAATATTTGTAAGCAAAAAAGTATTCCCCATTTCTTAAGCGCATGTTCAGTGGCTTAGCCGTAGTGGAAATAGTAAATAATAAGCAGGAACACAATATGGGGATGGAGATCTTGCCCAAGCTTTAGAATGCTGATTTATTTATTTACTGTGTGTAAATGCTAAAACATTCATATTTCATGCATAGAGTAAAATGAATCAAAGCTCTCCTCTCTGATATTAACTCTATACTTCATCCATTAAAAAGGTGTGGAGTAGGAATTCTTCTCTTAGGTCACTGCTAGAGAACATCAGTTGCAGGCAGTCCACTTTGCACACATCCAGAGATACAGGGGTGGATGAATTAAGGTTCTTCACAGTGGAAGAACTATGTTGGGAACTTTTAGGTACTTCACAGGAACTGCTTTAGGGATAGAAAAGTTGTCAATGAGTCCTGCACTCTGAGCAGTCATTCCTTATCTTGCCATTGTACAGGTAACAGAGTCCGTGCAGATGACAGTATGTGCAGTTCTGGCCTGACCCTTATATTCCACAGCCTCATCCAGAGAAAGAGAATGCAACTTCAGCCACAGGAGACCACTTTTTTCACCATTTTACTAGAAGCGAATACTACCGCAGCTGAGCTTTGCCTGAAGTTTGATATATATTACAGCTCCTTTCATCTCTGCTCCCAACTGCACCTTCTGGAAATGCCCATTTATGCATTTATATATGTTATTATAATGTGCAAAAACTTGGAATTGAAAAGAAGGTAAATAGTGTATCTTTATGTTATGTTACATTTTCTCGAAGTGCAATTGAAATATCAATCATTCCATTCTGGCTGCATTGATTGGTAATTTTCATTTTGTAATTTCAAATAAAGCTTGTCTCCACAGCAGCAACGGCAGCACTTTCCAGCATATAACTTCAGTTCATTTTAGTTTCACGACTTAAAGATCTTCTCTCCCCATCATTCTTGTACATCTTTTAAGTGGTAATTCCACTTTTCCAATTAGATTACTGGAACATGCCAAGTAAACAGGCACCTTTTCCTAGAGACACAACATCTAACTAACGAGCAAAGTTAGTGCAAACAACAGCTTGGGCTCAGTCTCTACACTCCCATTGTAACTCCTACATTTAGAATGTGGATCTTTGCAGAGAGAGAGAGAGAGTATATGTGTGTATATATAAAGATATATGTATTTGTAAAGAGAGAGAAAATAAAAGCAAACCTTAGACAGACACTATTAATAAGAGTGATTGTTCAATTTACATCAAATTTGAAGAAAAGGGACTTGAGGAAGAATGATAGTGTTAGGAAAATAAGACCAAAAAAGTGGCTGAAGCCAGAAGTCAGCCAAGTTCAAATCCCAGTTTACCACAGCTCCAGGCAAGTCACTTCTCTCTGTCCCTCAGTTTTCTCGTCAGTAAAATGGGAACCATAACCACTTAATTCAACAGGCTTTTGCAATGACATACAAATTCATTGCTCTTTCAAAAGATGTGAGCTCTCCTAATGAAGGGCTCCTTGGAGATACAAAGAATGCATAGTGGGAAATTATTAAAGTAGGAGTAAGGCTCATTTTGATTGCTTCTGACCAACACTTTTCTGTGATAGCAGGTTTGTTTTAGACGTAAAAGCAGAGAGTTCTTACAAAACTGATTAGAAGACTGACTGAAGGAGAAGGAGCAAGAGTGACATTGTCAAGATCAGTATTCTGCTTTTCAAAATTATTCCTATTGTATTTAAATACCATGTACCAAAATACTTCAGGCACATTAGAAATATTCAAAACAAAGAAGCTTCAGAGAAGCTTTACAAATGACAGTAAAGCTAAATTGAGAAACGAAGACAGTATCACCTAAAGGCTCCATGAATCCTGCATGAGACCCTGTTACTAAGTTAATTATAATACATACGCAACATTTTACATATTATTTATGTTACAGCAGTACTTTGGGATGCAACTATGATTCAGGCCACGCAAGACGGGGCACTGTGCTTAGCATACAGAGTGAAAAAAACATTGCTGAAGAGCCATGTTTGAGGTGGACAAAGGGAAGGAAGAGGTGAGACACAGAGGGAGCTGGAGCGACTGGTGACTCATCACACCATAGCAGAAGCCTGGCGGTTTGGTCTTCCAACCCATCTGGTTAGTAGGCCATACACACACATTCACACACCCTTTAAGAATGTGCTCTGACAATGGTTGCATGCCCTCTTATATTCATTTTCAGTAGATATTCACGAAGTAAAAGTTCAGTTCTAAAAATACCTACACAAAAAAAAAAAAGTTACAAGCTATACGTTTATGGAAAGAAAGAAGAGTCCAAATAGAAATCACCAGTTTATATGTTTTGTAAGACCTGAATTAATACATGGACCATTGTTTTCACAAAGCAAATCCACATAAACACATGATAAATCTTGTCCTTTGAGGCAAGGGTTCAGCAGCTGATGACAATGGAGACCATGTGCCATTGGGGAGGGTCGCAGCCACAGCAGAGATTTTACAGCAAAGTTTTCCCACCAAGGCAAGAGAGCACAGGAACAGAGCTCCAGTCCTAACTCTGCCACCCGCCTTCCCGGTGACTGTGGTCACATCAATCACTTCATGACACTCCCTACTCCTTCCCCAGCCTTTGCGTCTGTGCGATCTATTCAGGTTATATACTCCATAGGGTCTGGGAGTACTGGGACTTCCCCACATCAATCTGATGCCACCGCTACCACCACTTGCTACCAGTGCAATCGATGAGGAGCAACGCCAGTCAGAGACAGACTTGCACTCGCTAATATTTGGATTGGCCTGACTTTCAGTCACTTTTGTACAGCCTCAGCCACTTACACACATATTTTTTTCTTTCCAACCTGCTTCAAGAAGTGATGTCCAGATTATTTTGCCTCCTTAGCAAGACAGACAGAATACAAACAGCTTTACAATAGAAACTGCAGTGGAGTGACTATGACAAAAGATGACTTACAGGGATTATCACTGCATACACACACAAAAAAAGGTTTGGCCTCAATAATAGTAGGTGAAATAGGAATTTCCATGTTCCAGGATTCATCCTCCTGCCAGCTTACATGAAAAATGTCTGGAGCATACGTTTGAATAAATGTCAGTTCACTGCCTAGGTCAGTTGTTGTGTCACATCAGGGACGGGCGGCCAGAACCTCAGCTTACAGGGGATCTCCTCGGACTGTGCAGAGCATCCCCGAAACAGGGAGGTACTACCCGAGTCCATGACAGTAAAAACATTTCAAAGATGTAATACCATTGTGATAGAAGACAACAAAAGGATTCCAGGGTGTAAGACTCTCTATCTCTCCTCCTCGAGGACTCGCCATTACTCAGCAATTCTGATGTGCTTTTTGCACAGGACCACCTCCTGGGGGACTTCATCCACGGGCAAGGCTGCAGCCCAAACAACATGTCGATCCTACTGCTTTTCTTTGTGCATCAGAGGACCTGCTACCCTACAGTGCCCTCCCAGAACCCAGTGGCTCCCACTGACCTCTATCCCTACCCATTCCCCTCCTCTCCCCAAACTCGTCTACTCCTCTTTTCCTTGCTAAAGGTCCTGCTGGGCAGCAATGCCGTACAGATACGCCATGCAAGTCAGGTATGGCCCAGAGGCCAGCAAATGATGGCAGCTTGGCCTGGGTTCACTGCAGGCAGGATGAGAGGCTCCAGAGGGAACGGGAGTCCTGAGCAGGGCTTGCATGCTGCAGGCCAGCCTGAAGGGTCCCTGGGCCACCAACAGCCCTCGAACACACGCTGCAAGCTGAAAAATGGCAAGTACAAAACCCCCTGCCTTCCTGTAAGGAACTGTCACCTACCATTCCTTGAAGTTTTCCTCAAAGTAATACCACTATTAATCCACTTTGAAAAGTATGATAATAGATCAAAGTATGATAATAGACTTATGGGAGTTTAAACTACTATTGTTATAAGAAACAGAGTAAGGAGGAAGCCCTTTACACTGCAGCAGGAGTTTCCTCACAGTCACACTGCATGGAGGAAGCCAGAACAAGTCGTTCAACTCCTTTGAAGACACTTAGAGGAAAGCTTTACCTATAGTAGTGTCAGCACCTCCTGCCTTGCCACCAGCGAGAGGGACAAGGCCTGCAGGTCAGAGGTCCCTTCACTTATCCTACAGGGTGCAGCAGGGTAGCTGAGGGGGGCATGGACAGGACTGGTGGACATTTTGTCCCCTGCCATATCTGAGGCAGAAGCAGCTGGCAGGAAGAGAGGGACAGTGACTCAGGTCTGAGCCGAAACTTTGTGCCATTTTGTCACTGAGAAATGACATTCACGCACAATTCCCTCCCCACAGCTCACTTACTGCTGTGAGTCCAGCCATGCAACAGCCTCCTCTGTCTGTGCTTGCTGGCTGCTGTGGCACCTCTCCGCCATTTCAGCTGAGGAGCTTCTGCTCTGGGCTCCGTGTTCTGATCACAGCCTTTCAGCAGGCAATAGCAGAAAACTGAGGTAAGAGAACAGAAACTGTATTCATTTCATGGGGTTTTCCTGCTGCACTCTGAACCTAACTGGGTTTAAAAGAAAGCTCAAAACACCTGAGTAAGGAAAAGCACTATTTACTGTGAGGCTGGTGAGACACTGGAACAGGTTGCCCAGAGAAGTTGTGGATGCCCCATCCCTGGAGGTGTTCAAGGCCAGGCTGGATGGGGCTTTGAGCAACCTGGTCTAGTGGGAGGTGTCGCTGTGTTGGAACTCAATGATCTTTAATGTCCCTTCCAACTCTAACCATTCTGCGATTCATGCCCATTAAAGCTTTACCACATCACTCCCGGTCACAGAAGAGTATAGTTGAGGGCTAACCCTCCCTACTTTTCCTCTTTCGTTCAAGATTTGGCTTACCCAAAAGTAGGCAAATACAATTAGTGGCTTGTGTGAACCAGGTGGATTCTCGCCTTATGTGCTGTGCATATCTATATAGGTCTATTTTTCCCATGTCAGCCTCACAAACGTGCTCCTGACTTCCCATGGATTCTAGCAGTTCCATATTGGGCAGGTGACGGTCAGTGCCAGGAGAAGCAATTGCAGGAAAACTCTGTTATCCATTGGGATATCAGTGTAGGGATCACTTGCCTTCCAAGAGCACAAGGAAGGAAAGATACGCCTGGTATCTTTTGAAAGATAACAATTCTTCCCATTTTGTGATGTTTTATTTCTTCTCCCTTGGTGCAGTTCCTTCCATCTACATAAATACCAGAAATTTGAAAGCCACTCTGAATGCTCCGATTTTAAAGAAACACTTGATATATATGAGCTGTGAAAATTCTAATCCAAATCATCTCTGAAGTTTATGACTTATAGGCAAAGATAAACTTGTTCAGTTGTTCGCGTGGCACCTTCTGCTTTACTGGGGTAGTCTATGGATTGGCTTTAAATATGCTGTGCCAGGTATGACTCTCATAGCCAAAAAAATACAAGTATTCAAAGTAAAAGTGTTAATGCTTGTATTTACTTATATAGACCATACACATCTACAAAACTACAAAGGTATTTTGTGAATGGTAATAATACAATTCGTGTTTGTATTTGAGTCATTTAAGGGTTTCATTTTTTCCTCATTTTGGGTTAGTTCATTGGATTTCATTATTTAAGTAATCTTTTAAAGAATTGTCTTTCTGGTTTCTTTTTTAGTCACATTGAGCCACTCATAGACTTCTTTCCTCACGAGACAAAAAACTTCAACAATGTTTTCTGGTATTTCTGAAAGGAAGAAAATTATAGCCAGCCCAATTCTGCTTTGATGTTAGTAAATTGACAACACCAACAGCAATGAAAGAATATGAAACTGTTACCAAAAAAAACCCAACTATCTATGGCTGGTTTTATTTTCTTTCTTACAGAATTTCCTTTTGATTTTGGAAAATGTAAGGAGTAACCAGCTTATTTTTTGTAGAATACTGTTTATTTCTAGGAGTTCTCATCTAGCTGAAGCCTTGAGTGAAGCTTTGGAAGTATTTAGGCATTCTTAACAACTCAAAGTGAAGAGTGATATGTAATCACTCTGACTGCAAGCTCCTGGGTCAACAATTATTTTTTCATTCAGTGTTCATCCAGAGTCTCAGACAACAGGAGCTGTGGTGGGCATCCAAAGCACAACCAGAATGGCCAACTTAACCCAAATTTCTTTTAGGAAAATACCAACTGCAAGCCAGCTGCTGAGCTGTTTGCCTATTCCTCCCCGTTGTTTTCAGTCTCAAAAGGATGATGGACTCTTTTTCACTCCAGAGAAACTTTTGCTGATATACAGGATGGAAAGTTGACAAGACAGCCTGACCCATCCATGGAAAGTTAGAGAAGTGTCCATGCTGTAAAATGCCCCCAATCTTCCCCACACCTCTTCCTAACCAATTTAGTTTGCCTCTCTCCTATGCATAGAAATATACTTTGCCCTTTATTCACCCAATTTCAAGGTTATACTCAAACACATACTGGAAGATAAAAGCTTTAAATAATGTACATTCGCTCATTGTCCTTTTCATCGAGATCACAGGTGCATGACCTCGTCCCCCAGCACAAAAAGCTGTTGTCATGGAAACAGCTCAGGATGCCAACTTGACAACAACTGACATTCAAACCAGGAGGGACACCTTGTCTCATGCCCTCCCCCATTAAATCAGTGCATTTCAGAGGGGGCCAAATCTGCAGTATTCCTTCCTTGCCAGGGCTGGGACACACTCTGCTGTGAGGAGGAGGTGCAGTTGACTCCAGCCCCACACGCCACATACTGCACCCCAAAAACTGCCTTGGGAAAACAGCATCTGGCAATACAGCCTAATCAAGTGAGTTAAGAAGAGCATCCTTTGCTTTCAATGCTTAGCAAGACATGGTGGGGGAAGAGGAGGCCACCTTAACAGTTAGAATGGAAAGTCTCATAACTGGTCTCTCACGGTGCCACTAAATCTTTCTGTTTCTTCCAAAGTACCAATGGATCACTGCTTTCCTGGAGGAAAAAATCACTTCAGCACTGCATTTCAGTTTCCTGCCTGGGGATAACTATACCTATGGCAAGCCTCAGATAAAGAGCTTTTAGTAATCAGTATTGTAATCCATTTTTTTCTTATTCTATTTCCAGCTGTATTGATACTTTGTGGTAATTATTCACCACCTAGCTCTCCTAATTGAGTAATAAATAGTCCAGGAAGCAGGAGATAGACTTCTAGGCAAACATGTTGAAAAAGTGGATGCACAATCCAGAGAGAAATAAACTCAAGGGAAAGGTCTCTTATTTATTTATATTTTGTCCCCCAGGAGATTTAATTGGAAAGAACTATATGGTAAAAAACACACTCACACTCCTTACCTCCACCATACCTAAGGATTGAAGAATATGCGAAATTGTGATACACAACTTTAAAGGAAAAAATAAATATTTTTGGACATACATATATGTATCTACACACACATATATATTAAAATAAATAAATATGTATCATTGTGGTTGGATAAGGGAAACAAAATATACACAACGGCATTTGCTTTCCTGTAGGCTTGTGCATATTCTTGTGCCTGAATGCTGTCTTGTGATCTCTACATAACCTTTGAAACACAAGTGCATATTTCACCCTTGCAGACTAGCACAACCATTTTTTTGTCATTCCAATTTCATTTCCAGTGCGGTGTGGACTGCGGGCTCAGCAGTCACTGGAGTCTGAAGTGACTCTTGGGACCTCCTCACTGTTCTATATGCAAATGGCCCTGCACCTGGGCAGCCGAGCGGGCTTGCCGACAGTTTAGTTATGCAAATCTGATTGATCGAGAGCATATTGCAGAAGAACACACGCAGGCCTGAGACACTGGCAGCTATATTTCACTGGCTAAATTCCCGAAGAAAAAAAAAATATTAAATGCCAAGCATTTTGATGCATATTCCTTTCAACCCCTGAAGTGCACTAGCATTTATTTCGGTATGTTTTCAACACTTTGCTTAAATGTTGTTAATGCAATTTCTTGTGCTATTGCTGAATTCACAGAAGGGCTTGTTTTTTCTGTCTTTAAAAAAACAAAAAACAAAAACAAAAAACAAAACAAAAAAAAAAAAAACACAAAGCCACAAACAAAACCCCAAAACAACGACAACAAAAAAAGTGTTACTATGATGTCACAACATAATAGGTCTGTCAGTTGATTTGAAATAATTCTCCAAGGCAAATGGAGTAAATGCAGTGTTAAAATATAATTAGGTCCTACAGTACAGAGGAGTGCAAAGAAACTGATGTACAAGCACAAGTTGCCCAGACTTTATTCTTTCTGTAACAAAAGGTAGAAGAAACAGTGGGAATGTAGATTACATACTGTCACCCAATGTCGAAAGCACTTCTTTCTATTTACCAAACACTCTGTATAAAAAGGCAGAGAAGGGAAAGAAAAAAGAAGAGAGAAAATAAAAGAATCATATGGGATCACATTAAAATAATAAAATCCTTTTTATTTAACAACACAAAAATAAGAAAATAAAAGAAAAGAAAAACACCTATGTGTGAGCATGTGGAAACCTCTAATATAGAACACGCTTCAGGCATCAAGTTAATCTCGGTTTATTGCATACAACTGATTTATCTTCATTTATAAATGAGTGGTGAGCCCTGGTTCTAATATTTGCATTTCCTGTAGTTGTGTTTATGTATTTTAATGCCTTGGGGAGCCATTTATGGTGTTGAAATAACATGATTTTTTTTTTCTTTTCCCCCAGTTTTTCTAACAACAGATACAGAATATTTCAATGCTTGGACACTGGTAAAGCCACCAGGAAGAGACATGAAATCATCCTTTTGAATCACTTATGTTATCTTTTCCAAGTCACTTTTCAATAGAGGTTTTCAACAACAATAATGCTAATCAGCCTGAATTCAAGATTTTTATTTTTTTTTTATTTAAGGTTGGGTTGTTTGTTTGTTTAAAACAGTCTCTTCTCAGGCAAGTTTTGTGGTTGGTAGTTCCATAGCTAAGGACTTACATTTGCACAGAACCCAAAGCAGAGAAGAGAGAAACTGTCTCAGATGGTATGCATAAAATGACTAATGCAACAGAGTCTGATCTCAGTTGGAGCCACAAACCATTCCATAATACAAATTGTTATAACAGGCCACTAGACAAACACCTATTAGTCTGGTGCTACAGAATATGAATTCACAGAAACTCTCGCAATAAAATATACTTTCATTGTAAATCAGTGCACAAAGTTCCATACTTGAGAACATTTTTACATAAACAGCAATTAAAATATGTATCATCGGCTTAACTCGAAAGGAAAAAGTATTTGATTTTTAATTTCGGTGTTAAAGTTGTCATAGTCTCTAGAGGACTGTGCACAGAACAAAATTTCCCAGTAACAGAAGATTGTCCGAAAACACTCTTAGAAAACCCCCTGAGAAATACAGTTAAAATTTCTAGAAAGAAGCCTAGGTTATCTAAAGGACTTGAAAAGCAAAGCAACCCTGCTGTAGCGATGTTAGAGCACAACTTATTGAATAGAAAACATTTCCCTGCACGTTAAGTTGTATTGCCTTTGGCACAGATTCTTCAGCTGTAAATTTGTCCAAGGAATGACATACAGTACACATCAGAGAAGTAATGAAGGAAAGAGGCTTAGATGGGCACTTTGCAGCTAATGGGGAGCTGTTATCGAGCCTTGTCTGCTGTATTTAGCAGAAGGAAAAAAAAAGAAAAAAAAACAAACACCAAAACCGCAGAGAGAACATCTTTGTCTGTCCCCAACCCCTGCTACACTCTCTTTAAAATAAATAAATAAATACTAGAAATAGCCATCTGACAAGCAAAGCCTAGCCAGAGGGTCAAAAATGAAGATCCTGGGAAAGGTCAAGTTTAATCTCTACCCACGGTGCCCTAGTGCATCCCTCACAACAGCTGACTAACAAAAGGGGCTCAGCACTGTGACTGACAGAATTCTTAATTGTATCCACTCATTCATGACAATTTGATTAAAATATTACGCCAAAGTCTCACCCCCTGTTTGCTTCGATCCTCCAAATCTAATTTTGAATTTTCAGAAAGGAGATTACCTCCACAAGCATGACTGGGATGCTATTAACTTCTACTTAATCTTTATTACTGATGTGAATTTAACATATGTATGGCTTCGTCTCGCTCCTGTTGTTTTCTCTCTAAAGTAACGTCTAGGCAATATACAAGTGGCGGACATTAATTTTCACTTTGATATTCTGTCATACCAAAGCTCATACTTTCATATGAAAACTTAAAGATGTACTGTCTTAATACCATGGCACAATTAGACTGCATTAAAAAAAAAATAAAAAACCCAAACACGCACTATCTCCCTCCAGCTCCCACCAAAGAAAAGAACAAAACCCTGCTGAACAGACTTCAAAGTATTATAACTTTTCACTTTTATCTCCAGCTATATCCCCTTCATTATAGGAGCTGCTCCAAGGCCTGATGAGAATGGGCAAATTCTAGTTAATGTCAATAACGCAATTGTGAAGAAGTCAAGCAGGCAGTTAAAATTTCAAATCAATTTGGATTATTCTCAAATTTATGAAACTAGTAATTGAATATGGCCATTGTTACCTGTGTCCTGATTTTCAAAAGGTATTTGAATAAAAGATGTGATTTCGTTTTCAAAGATGCTTACTCCCTCCTTTCCTCCCCACAAATAACACATAGCAAATTAATATTACCAGCCTCAATTGTGTTTACAAGAGTATTCACAGATGTATCGAACATGAAACATTACTAATAAAACAGACCAGGTTGGGAAAAATTCCATTGAAAGTGTTTTTTTATTTCCTTCCCTCTCCCCCAGAGAAAAAGAAATGTCTGTTGATTCCTTTTTCATCATTTCTGTCCATATCTACTAACCGTTGTTGTAAAAAGAGAAGTAATAAATTAATCTTCCTAAATTCAGACTCAGCGACTTCCTAATTTGCCTGTCTAACTGCTGCTCCCATCAGCAGGAGAGCAGTTGGATTTGATTCAAACTTGGGGAGGGGGGAATATCACCTACAGTCATTTAACATGTAAACCAGTTACGGGGAGTTGTAGAACTACCATAAGCCTCTCAAATCCCATACTACCTGGACAATGAACGACAGGCTGGTATCTAGAAGTAACCACTGGAAGAGGTTTCTCAGAAGCCTTTCCCACACTTCATACACCATTTTTCTCAAATAAATATTTGCAGTACTGTTCAGAATTTGTTTTTTCCAATCAAGAAAAATCTGCATCTCTGTATTGAAACCTCTCTCATCAGCTCCCCAGGCCCAAAATTATACCCAACCTCAAAGTTTTTAAGACACTTCTACCACCCCTGTATACAGGAATAAACACATATTTTCTCTAGCCTGTTCTTTCTGTGTCTAGCACTGTAGTGAGGCTCAAGAACCTCAGGTTAGGAGAACAACAGCACAGTAAAGAGCTTCCATGTCCTGCACAACTTTCAAGATTTCCAAATTATTCCCATTGCAGTTGCAGAAGTGCAAATAGTGTCTGAAGTCATAGAATCATAGAATGGTTAGAGTTGGAAGGGACCTTAAAGATCATAGAGTTCTAACCCCCCTGCCATGGGCAAGGACACCTCCCACTAGATCAGGTTGCTCAAAGCCCCATCTGGCCTGGCCTTGAACACCTCCAGGGATGGGGCATCTGCAACTTCTCTGGGCTACCTGTGCCAGTGTCTCACCACCCGCACAGTTAAGAATTTTTTCCTAATATCTAATCTAAATTTCCCCTTTTTTGGTTTAAAACCGTTACCTCTCATCCTATTGCTACAATCCCTGATAAAGAGTCCCTCCCCATCTCTCCTGTAGGCCCCTTCAGGTACTGGAAGGCCGTTATAAGGTCTCCCCAGAGCCTTCTCCAGGCTGAACAATCCCAACTCTCTCAGCCTGTCTTCATAGGAGAGGTGCTCCAGCCCTCTGATCATCTTCGTGGTCCTCCGCTGGACCCATTGCAACAGGTCCATGTCCCTCCCGTGTTGAGGACTCCAAAGCTGGACACAGTACTCCTGGTGGGGTCTCACGAGCGCAGAGTAGAGGGGTAGAATCACCTCCGGCGACCTGCTGGCCACACTTCTCTTGATGCAGCCCAGAATGCGGTTGACTTTCTGGGCTGCCGGCACACATTGCCAGCTCATGTTGAGCTTCTCATTCACAAGCACTCCAAGTCCTTCTCCTCAGGGCTGCTCTCCAGCCATTCTCCGCCCAACCTGTATTTGTGCCTAGGATTGCCATATCCCAGGTGCAGGACCTTGCACTTGGCTTGGTTGAACTTCAATGAGGTTTGCACAGGCCCACCTCTCAAGCCTGTCCAGATCCCTTTGGATGCCATCTCTTCCCTCCAGCGTGTTGACTGCTCCACACAGCTTGGTGTCATCAGCAAACTTGCTGAGGGTGCACTTTATCCCACTGTCCATGTCTCTGACAAAGATGTTAAACAGCGCTGGTGCCAGTACTGACCCCTGAGGAACACGACTCGTCACTGGCTTCCACTTGGACATTTGAGTCGTTGACCGCAACCCTTTGAGTGCAGCCATCCAGCCAGTTCCTTATCCACCGGGTGGTCCATCCATCAAAACCATGACTTTCCAATTTTGAGACCAGGATGTCATGTGGGACAGTGTCAAAAGTCACAACACAGCTGTGATGATAATACTAATGAACACTGAAAACATGAATGCCACTGGCCTATCCCAGAGAAATCCCCACTAACAAATTTCACCATCATTTTTATAGGATCAATACATAAAGGATCATTTCACGGGAAGCAAAAGAAATATGCAATAGAACTGCCAGTCTCATGCTTAAGGAGGACACTCCTGCCTGACTCCAAATCTCACCATTTGTCTAACCCTTAGTATGACAGTACAGCATAGTCCACCCCTGAAGTCTTCCCAGTACCATTAGGAGTATTGGTGTGATATATCGAGCACGTTATCATCAGCTTTGCTACCCTCCAGTGACCCAGGATAAAAACTTCAAAAGGTGATAGAGAGCTCTACTTCTCCTTCACAAATGAACAGCAGAAGAACTTCTGCAGCTGCAAAGAGCAGGCTGAAAAGCCAGAGTTTCTTGTTACATGCGCAGGAAAGGAAAATGGACAGCTTTAACAGACAGTAGCTTTGCCGTGTTTAATGTCATATCACTTTGCTTATACACAGATATCAATAGAGGTTCCTTTTACTTTTGCCAGATTTTTAACAATTGCAAAACTCCATCAGTTTTACTAGCTGGCTGCCTCTCAGCTTCCAGTAAATCACTTCTGGGAAGACATGTACTAGATGTGCGGGCAGAAAAGCACAGGGATCTCTCCCATATCCCATAAGCAGAGGGACACTCGGCGCACTTAACACCACCAACAAATACTCCAGCTTGCTTTGACTCTCTCTCTCTCCAAGAAAATGCAGCCCTGGCCTCCCATCTTAGCCTCCTCCACAAGTTTTCTACCACATAAAAGTCAGCAAAACCGTTTCTCTGTTGCTGCGGGACCAAAGTGTCGCGAACCAAACTTAGCTCCTAGGTTTGGACAAGCATGGTTGCACCAGGGAAGGGTGATAAACACAGCAAGCCAGTTTCTGACACTGTCTCAAGAATTCAGATGGGGGAGAGAAAAGACCTATTGTCACTAAGGGAAGGGAACTCTCACCCCACATGGCCCTCATGGGGCCACAGGTTCTGTCTCAAGGCTCTCAACTGAAAAAATAAGTCCCGTGTAGGGTTTCTGCCTAATTTTGACACAGGCAGTGGCTATGTCCTTAAGTTAAATCTACATGCAACATAAAAATTACTGAGTGGGGGTGGGGGAAGAAAAGAGATGGACACTAACACCAGACTAAAATGCATTTCTTTGATCACGGCAAATTTCCATAGAAAGTGGCCACTTGGTGGTTACCTGCCCACACTCCCTGGTATCAAACTGGAAGCTACTTCCAATGACCCCAAACTACTGAATACCAAACATGTGTCCCACATCTCCTGAGACATTTCTCTAGGGAGCTGTAGCCAAACGGTCACAAGATCTGGTTCTTTCCCCATCCCTGTCCTGCCTCCATCTCTAAACACAGAAGTGAGATTTTTCCCTTCTGTAGCCTTTGGAGTTTTCTTCCTTATCTCCAAAGCCCAGGGAATATTACAGGACTTGTGGAATTACAGCAAAAGAAACTCAGATAAACACTCAGTCATGCTGAGCCTCGCTGCAGCCAGCAACTGCATTAATACATTGCTTGCTCCAACATGTCCAAGCTCCCCCCAAGGTTTCAGCACTGTACAAGTAGTAGTGAGAGGAGCAATAGTCAAAGGCTAATGGGAATATAAATAAATAAATAAAGAAGGGCTAGCAGCTTGAAGAAATTAAAGCCTAAACAAGGAGGCAGAGCACCCTCCTATACAGTCCACAGAAACAGAGTGGAAGCTGAACATACCAGGGTTTTAACATTTCCATATGAGTATTTCTAAATAGCCACACCAAATCGTTTTCACCACTGTATGCACAGAAAAACTGCACTCATTTTCTAATGAAGGGGAACATCACTTTCCTTTTTCCATACCTACAGGTTACATGCCCCGATAGGAAGACTCTCAGGTGTTAACTCAGATATGGAGTTTACTTGGAACAAGAAAACTAAAAAGCAAAAAATAACCTCCCTCTCCCCACAAATCTCTCTAAATGTCCATTCCCAGTGCAGAGGCATGGTCTCTGTGAGGAGTTTCTGTCTGTTTGAAGCATGACACTAAGCAGTCATTACTTTTTAAAATATAACTGGGATTTTTCAATTTATTACTCTGATATCCAAAGAACTGAAATCAAACTGGGGGGGGGAAGAGAATGGGACATCCCACAATTACTCCAAACCCCAAAAGAAATCTGATGACTTCTTAAGAATTCAACCATCATTTGAATAAAACCAGCCTGCTTTCTGTTCAGCATATGCCAAATGGTTTACTGCCATTTCTAGTAGGATTTTTTTTTCTTTTTTTTTTTTGCCAGTTCACAACTGCCTTCTATTGTCAATGCTATGAATAGCCAACAACGATTTAAAGTAGTGGGCTCCTATCAGCATTGTTCTCCTGTTCAGAGGCACAGAGAACAAGAATACATCTATGTTTTCCATACAGTGTAGAAAAATGTAATTCTCTGTTTAGTGTCATATCAACAACTCGTGTCCCAATTCACCGCCATGGGCAATGAATGACAGACTGAGCTGTCCATCCTGACAACGTGACCAAGATATCTGTGGTCGAGACTGCTATATCATTTTTCCTCTCCCCAAAAAATGTTGCTGGAGAAATCTCCTATTTTTATTCCTTTATTTGTTTCTTTATCTACATACAAAGTAGAGATAAAAATGAAATTGAGTTCATTAAACAAGCTGCAAATAATGTCTTGATAGCACAGGAAATGTTACATTCCCTCGCATTGCAGCATGTGCTCTCAATGGAGTACGGATTTCTTTATAATACTAATAAAAAATAGCTGTAGTCCCCTTCTTTCAACAAAGGCTTCCCCCCACCCCAGCAATTCGGTAGAATATATCTTATTTTCTAGTATAAAAAGAAGCCCTTTCCTCCTTTATAGGTAGCAGGCACATCACAGTTAACAATATGTAGCTGAAGGGCGATTAACTCCAGGTACCATAGGCCTGGAACTGGCAATAAAGAGGTAGCTTGGAGCTGTGCACTGAAAACAGCATTTATTCAAGGGAAGGGGAGAAATGAAACAAAACTTTGACAATGTTAGAAAAGAGAAAGAAGAAATAGGTTGAGGCAGCTATAGCACAGCAATGATTTACATGCTGTTAACGTACAGTGGCTGTATGTTGTGTTCAGGACAATATTTAAATAAAAGCAGCATTAGCCTTGGCAGCCTGTGTATTAACCCACTGAATTTATGTTGCCTCCAAGGTAAAGAGCATCGTCTTATTGTAACATATACAGGAATTATAATGTGTCAAGAGCATTTTTGGCGGTATATTCTACCTTAAGCATAGCTTACTGGATTTGTTTCAGCTTATTTTTATTTTGCCATCATTTTTTGAGTGTTTTCATTTGTTCATAAGTTATTGTCGATAATGATAATTTTTTCTTTCTATTGCTTCAGACTTAAAACCTCTCCAGCAGAGGAAAAAGTAAATTTACACAGGAGACAAAGGAAAGTGGAGATTTTGGCTTAACAGACAGTTGGAGTTGATGGAGTAGGGGTAGTTGGCCTGCAGACTTGTGGCACAAGAGTCTTCATATCATGCAATGGTTAACTTTATATGAGCTGTGGAGAACAGAGACAACAGTGATGTCTCCGAACAGGCCTTTTGACACTCTGCCAGCATCAGTGTCATGTCTGTCTTGATCCTCCTTTGCTTCTTACATGGCCCTCCCAAAACTATCTGGGCTGCCAGGTAATGTTGGTCATAGGGGGATCTTAGCAGCTAGCTGTTTTGTGACAAATGACACAGAATCAACAATAGTACATGACCTTTATGGATTCTGGCTGTCTCTTAGAAGTATGTGAAATATTCACAATGAAATACAAAACCTACTTGAAATTCAAGTTGCTCCTCAGACAATTACTATGGAGCCAAAAGACCTAACTGCCCTGTAGTGGTAAGATATTTATATTTCTACTGCCCCCATAAAGTTCTCTGCCTTGTGCATCATTATAGAAAATAACAAGAAGTCAGAGCTTTTTTAAGTACAAGGCCTGTGCTAGATGACTGTCTGAAGTACAGATGAATGACAGTGAAAAAAGTAGTCCCACTGGTAGCGATATGATCTGGAGGCATAGCCTTGGAGCTGAGGTGTGAAACCCTTCAGACTCAGCCAATATAAACCACTGCTACTGGGGCAAAAAAAAAGAAAAAAGAAAGAAAGCACACAGAATTCAGGCATTAGTTTAGAAAAGCAACTGCAGTGTTTGCTACAAACTTCTGAACAAAGCACACTGAATCAACAATATAAGTAAATCATAACATCCTCTCCTGCCTCCCAGAGCAAAAACGCTAATCATGTTAGGTCCCTCTGAACATCTGTCATCCTCCACAGTGTATGGAAAAGGGTGAGCTTTAGATCAACAGACTCAAATTCTGTCAGATCAAGTATAAGGAAGTCAGTGTCATACTTCAAGGGCCTCTTCTTTCATGTGTCATGTCCCCTTCCAATTTAATTGAGGGTAGGTTTCCCTGCCCAAATGCCTTATTCTGTCATTTAGCATCTCACTCTGAGGATAAAGTTCTGGGTATTAAAAGGCTGAAATTAACAATCCCACTGGGTTTAAGACCTCTCCGTGCACTTTAATATGTCTCGTAGGATAACAGAGAAGGTAACAATAGGACTGACATTCCATATTTGGCAATTACAATTCAGTGAGACTGTACCTTCTCTCATATAACTTGATAATATACCACTACAGAAAGTGGAGATTATGGGCCTGGGGCAGATGGATTTTTTATTTAGAGACAATCAGCAGCATGAAAAAGAAAAATTAAAAATTGCAACGGGTAGCTGCCTCGGCAAGAGCAGGACAAATGTCTTCTGCAACCTGAACTGCAGTCCAGGGGTTCCATGCACTCCCTCACTTCCCCTTCCTCCAGCAATTAGGAAGATATCAAAGACTACACCCTCACCATCTTTGCCAAAAAAATGGGATTTTTATCACAAGACAATTAACATACTTCAGCAAAACTCTCATGGGACAAGTTGCTTATTTAATACACTACCTAGGCACGATCAACACCCTAGCCAGCATCTGTGGTTCCTTTCAATAAAAACCTGCTTTGCTTCCAAAAGGATTTTGCAGAAAGAATAATAAATGCATAGGTATTATTATTATTTTTTAAATATCTTACTCTCTTTGGCATTAAAAACATAACCTATGTTTATATTGGCCTGAAGCTCCAGTACAGGCCTGACAGCACTTTGGATTCTGTTGTCTCCTCATCACAGCGCTGCAATATCAGCAGCTCCTGCAATCACTTAAACATTTACTCACTCAAACACAGCTTTCATCCCAAATCAGGTTCAGTCCATCTGACAGAGGCTCCTAGATGCTTGGAGAAGGTATAAAACCTTACACTAGAATGGCAATCTCTTACAACTATAAAAAGTGCTGGCCTCTGAGGTAAAAATTGATGTTAATTACTCTCAAATTGTATTTTAGTTCTCTGAAAAGATGCATTGTTGTTGCCATATGCAGAATGATGAAAATTCGCCATATCTGATCATGTGCTACACACAGGCCTGCTTTTCCTCTTGTAAAAAGGAAAACAGTCCTCATGAACTATTTAGATTTTTTTCCTTGATCAATTTCACAAGGTTTGAAGAAAAACACACACAAAACACCCCAAAGAACAAAACCAGAAGCAAACAAAAAACCCCACTGATAAATTGCATGCAACTCTTTGAGAGTTATTCATACCATCAGAAAGAGTATTTTTAAAAGAACAGAGTATAGATTTAAAGTATACAAGAAATAGTTCTTGTAACATGTCTTGGTGGCCAGATTTTTAAAAAGTTGGTAGTTTAAAAGGCTCCAGAAAAGAAACCTGAAAGCCTGGAAAGCCTGAATTACTGCCAGAGCTGAAAGATGCAGAGTACTGAGTTTAGCAAGGAGAAGGATATTAAAGAGCTTCAGTCAGATTATAGGTATGCATATAGGGAAAGGAATTCCAGTAGTGAAAGCACCCTAAATCAGAAGACAAAAAAGGCATCAGATCCCAGAAAGAATGTGTAGCTACAATGATAAATGCAAAGCAGAAATAAGATACAAATTTTGAAAGCAATTAAATATAGAGGTATCTTGCCTTGGGGCAGGTTTTCTCATCACCTATAATACTTAAATCAAGATTAACCAGACAGTTTTGATAAAAGATTCTTTGGCTGAGGAATCATCCAAGAAAGTTCTGTGACCAGTGCTATGTGAGGTGTTAGACTAAATTGTCACAGAAGTCCCTCCTAGACTTACATTCTTTAAGAATTCGTAATTATCAGAGCTACCATCCTCCTCCCTCCAGCTGATAGCTATGAAACAATTTCTGTGGGAGAACAATGTAACATACAGTTCTGAGAGTTACCAGAAACTATTGTTAGGTCAGAAAAATCTATGAAAAGGGGTGAGGTCAGAAGAATTTGTGTAGACAAAGCGACCTCTAGAGTGAAAGACAAGAGTTAAGAAAAGTATTTTCAGATAAACTGATGCAACAGCATATGAAGTGAGTACACAAACACAAAGTCCAAGCTGATTATAATATGATCTGATTTAAAATATTCCTTGAGGGGAGGTTTTAATAATACTTAAAAAGGCCTGACAGCTCCCTGTCATGGTATGTCCATGTTATTAAGTTGTAAAGCAACTGTGTTGCTCATAAAACAATCCAAACTGGAAAACACATGGTGGACAAAGCCAAGGACAACAGCAGAAATCAGTGCTGAGCCTTGGTTTGATTATGCATTGAGATGTGCCTCCTAAGAACCTGCATTAGCTTTGACAAGTCACATCTTCATGTTTCAGTGGGATGAAGATGAATTGCATGAAGAAATAAATGCCAGGCAAATGGAAGCTAGGCAAGGAGGAGGTAACGCTGACAAGAGCATCACTAGGACAAATTTCCCAAGTCAATCCCAGAGCTGAACACCAGAACTGCAGTAAGTGAGAGACAAGATGACGATCTGTGAAAACCTTCTGTCACTATGTCAAGTGAATGCCACAGGATCATTTCATGCCTGCATTCCAGCCAGTGTTCAGGGTTTCCTCCACCCGTCTCTGAGGCAAATTCTGGGTTCTGTGATTAACTTGCTGTCCTCCTCACCCATAGATTATTTACATCCCCTCATCTGATCTTAGCCTTCTACTATTCCTCTATTAATTCTTTCCCAGGAACTTCATCATAGTCATGGATTAATTTTTCTATACAATTTGCTTCATTCTTCTGTTGACCCTGTTGTTTCACACACTTCCTGTCTCTATACTACACAGTCTTCTGGTTTTCCTCCTTGCATTTGACCTCTGTATTGTACATATAATTTATTTTGTTTTTATCATCTTTTCTTAGGATTATTATGATGTTTACTAAATATTTTCACTTTTTCACCTTGGTGTTTTCAAAAATCTTGCATTATGCAGTCTGGTATTTTCCCTGTCAAACTGGCCAAGCTGCTTATGATTTTACTAAATTTGGCCCATCCAGCCAGAACAAAAACCTGACCTTGTGCCTTCTGTTACCTGAGCCAGTTACTGGTTCACCTGAAGGTAAGAGCTTAAATAATTCATTTCATTAGTAGTCCATCAATCTGGCTCTTTTCTAAAGTTTCTCTCACATCTATTCTGATGGGTTGGTGCAGTGCTCGAGACCCTGCAATGTACTTAGCCTTAAAGTTTTCCTTGAAAGGACCACTCGTTCACAAATACTTAGCATTTGCAGGTGCTTTCAGTCACAAAGTCACAACTGGAGCTATAGGGTACTTATATTGCCAATGACTGCCAGTAGTAATGAGAAAGAAAAGAGAGCTGAGATGATAAAAGCAAAGACAAACTTTCTGCACATAGAATAGGTAAACTACTTACTTTTTTTAAGGTCAACAACAAAAAAAATTGACACTAAAGGGATGAATCTAGGAATACGGATACAAGTCTTCAAAAACAAGTGGACTGGCATGACCCTGGCAACGTCAAGCTCCGTACAGTAGCTTTTTCTCTATCATCTTGGATATCACTTATTTTAATAACACATTTACTGATGAAAGTAAAGCTAATGTAGCATGAAGAGAAGGATGGAATAGAAGGCATCTTATTTGTCAATATATCACCACTGTCACCTAGCTTTGGTAATGAGGTGCAATATGAATGGCAGTCTGATTTTCAAAAACACCATGCACCAACACTTCTCTTCGTTTTCATCTGGAAGTGAGAGAGATCAGAACTATTGAAAAAAAGTTGTCATTGTTGCTTTTTTTCTCCCCTAACTTTTATATTTGTGATCAATAACTTTATCCATCTGAGATGAGCTTTAGAATCTATTAGAATAAAAGATTTATGTAGTAACATATCCAATTCTCATTATTCTACCATTATATTTATATTTTTGGGTGCTTTCCTTGTAATACAGCTCATGCTAATATCTCTGCTTTCATTTTTTCAGAAAATATAAACTCTCCAATTGTAAAGAAGAGTTTGAAAATAGACCCTTCCCATAAACAAGGAAAAACAGACAGGGCAATATTTTGCTTCATGTCTTGAGAGAAAAGGGATTTGATTCATGATTTTTGAAAATCTGAGGTCAGGAACAATTTCCAGATTGGTTTACTAAACCATAAAGAAATAATAATAATAATAATAATCAAAATCTTAGACAAAAGTTATTCTGTTGCTGCTACTGAAGAGAGATTTACCTCCATTTTCCAGGGATTACCAATTTAATAGCCTTTAATAACCTGCAATTGTCAGACAAGCATGTTTTATTCTTTCACTTCAACAATAGCCCAAAAGTGCCAAAAACATTTGCATTTATCTTCAGTCAGTGAAGTAGATGGCAAGACCAGAAGGAGCTTTACCTAACAATAGCTCTGGTGCCTTACAATTGTCTTAAATATTTCAACAAAGAGATACCTCAGTGTATTTCCCTGGCTACCAATGAGTTGCCAAAGGTCAATAACTTCAGCTTTAACAACAGACTGATCTCTAAAGCTTTTCTTGCAGTTGAGAGATTAAGGCAGACTCTTATAAACATATTTATGAAATAAGAGCAAGGGACTTCAGCCTGGCAGTTTGGAATGTAACACCATTCTGTATCTATATTATTTTTGGGATTAGAAACCATTAATTCCTAAAATTGTGCTGTGGAGCATAAGTGGCAACAGCTGCAGCTATCTGTTTGCTGTCTTTCCACATGGGCTATTTTCTGTGCAAGATATGCATGAAGAACACAAATAAATGGGGTGCTACCTCTTTAGACAGAGCCTGGCAATTTGAAAATAAAAAACTCAAAAGCATGAACCATGTTTACCTTAAAATGATGAACTTAGGTGTTAATAAAAATGGCATCTTAAGGCAAGTCCTTACACACTTCCTGTTTCTGTAATCTATTCTTCTTGCATGCACAAACTAATAAAATGCCTCTTCTTATTATGTCACTACTGTACATGAAACATTTCATGCATAAAATATTAATCCCAGACACAGGTCTTTGAGAGAATGATTGTACTGGCTAAAGAAAGAGAGAGGTTTCTGAATATAGCTGCAGTAATGCTTTCCAATCCCAAAGCAAAACGGCAACTATATTCAAGCCAATGGCTTTTCAATGGCACAAAAAAAGCAAATCTTTGGACAGTTTAATGATGTGGACAAGCTGATTGAGAGAATCAGAATGAGAAACACAATGTATCCCATTCTTATTTGGCCTATAAAGACAAGAAAAAAACCCCAAACAAACCAAAACACCCCCATTACTTGGCTTTTCTTTGTCCTTTACTTTTCACAAAACTTAACTTTTTAAAGAACTTATTTCAAAGTGAATCTGGGAAAAGTAAAAGTTTTGTTCCTGTCCACTGGGGGGGAGGGGGGGGGGTGGGGGGAGAGAGGGGGAGATTGAGGAGGGATAGGAGAAAACAAAGGGAAAAAAAGAAAAAAATTAACCTGACTGAACTTAGCCTTTAAGCCTTTGTAAGACTTTTATTGTTGAGAGTTGTCACTGCTTATTTCACAATTTCAGAATACCACACTGTTAGTAAACCACTCCCTCAAATATGTAGTAAAATATCTCAGCGCAGCTATTTTAGTGTCCGATCTTCCATTGCCTGTACGTAGTATTACGGACTGAATGTGAACTATGTCCCATGCCAGGGCCCTGCTGCCCCTTGCGTACAGATCAGGAACTCGGCTGGAGCATGCTACTTTTCTCCTGTGGTCCACATTCCTTTGACAACTGAAGACACAACACGGGGTGGGGGGGAAGGTTTAGTTATTTCTTGCTGTGATACTGAGTCAGAACTTGGATGAGGTTTTATAGGAGTGGGACAATCCCAGCTCCTTCAATTTACTCCTAACCTCAGATCTACTGTTTGAGAGACTCATGAAAGTTTTCTGCCCTCCAGAGAAAACCCATCCTCCAGAGTTAATTACTCAGGGCTTCGTCCAGACCACTTCTAAATGTCTACCCTACTGGAGCCTCATTTTCTTTCCTCGCAAGATTATTTTACAGTTTAAGAGGCCTGAAAACTCATATAAAGAAAGCTTTTCAAAGAAGTAGACCATCTGCTGCCAGTGGGATAGCTCACCTGAGTAAAGGGTTATAGCATTAAGCATAATAGAGTTCAACACCTGAAAAATGTTTTTCAATAGGTATAACTTTGCTAGCCTGCAATCATTCCTGATGATCCCTTTTCAGAGTATGCCAGGCAATTTTTTCTTGTTGCCTACAGTTGCCAAATCCTTCTGGATATTTTTACTCTTTCTTCTTTATAAGTGATTCTCTCCATCTTCCCCTTTCCATCTCTATTATTCTCTACTTATTGACCTCAGAGGTGATACACTACAGTCCCAGGATGGTTTGTGGTGTAGTAGTTGTGGTCTCACCTCTGGACTGTGAAGTGGTGCTTTGCACACACAGGCCACAAAAGACCACATAATAAATAGAAATTAAAGGCTGCTCTGCAATACAAATAAACTTACATTGAGAAAAGGCATGTGCTGCTGGAACAAAAACGACCACTTGTGCATGTGATTTCTTTGGTATTGGGTGGGAACAATGTCCAATTATAGCCTTTTCTTACAAAATAAATTGGAACTTCAATGGGGGTATCAACTAATTATCTCCTAGGAAAAGGGTTTTAATTTGGTGTTAATAGGGCTAAAGGAATATTTAGCTCCGTCATTTATGTATGAAATGGTGCTATAAGCCCTTCGGTATCAAAATGCTAAAAAGTGCTTAAGCAGTAGTCATGGTCTGTTACAGTAACCTTGCTACCTTTTCCCACTTGGAATGATGTACAAAAAATTGCCAAAGCTGCACCACAGGATTAATTACAGACTCATCATGGAATTCTAAAACCACAAAACTTAGGCAGGTAAGCAAGAGTAGCTCTCTAATAGATTTAATCAACTGCTGGGTAAACTCTCAGACTAGTAGATGATGTGACGTAAAAAGAGAGATCAATAGATTTGGGTAGGCTACAATGCCATTCACAAGGCTTTTTTCTTGAGAGAAAAGGAAGAGGAAAAAAACACAACTGCACTGACCTATTACGTGAATTCTTCCAGAATATTTTAAATAAAGTGTTCAGATAGAATTAAAAACTATGTATTTAAAAGTGACAGAAGTCATGCTTACTTTATATTAAAGATTGACAATAAGTAGTTTCTTAACCTACTAAAGGTGATCTTCCTTGCCAGAAGGACTCCTACCAGGAAATGTAAGGGTAGCTTATCTGAAGGTTTTGTAACTGTTAGATGCTATAAATGTCATTCCCTACTGTTGGCACGAGGCTAACATTTAGCTCTCAGTACACAGAACAGGGAGTGCCCTTTCCTAAATTTGTTTAAATGTCTAAAGCTATTACCTTGGTCTCTCACACAGTACATTATTTTATAGCAAACACAAACAAGTGCACTTGCACAGCCAAACTCTCTTAAAACCAATTAAAAATAAACAGCATCTGAACAAACTTGCTGTCTATTAGTTGATTGCTTTGATAATCGCATCACAGAAGGGGTATTCAACAGAAATTCAATCACTCCAAAAATCAGTAGTATCCCAAAGGCCAGGCAGATATAGGTAAAGCTGTTCTGGAGCACAGGAAGGTTAATTTTCTCCCCCTCTCAACACCCACTCCCCTCCCTCAAGAAAGGGAGATAGAACCAGGCCATTTTCCCCTCTAACATGCTAAAGCTTTCAAATAGCTCCCAGGCATTTTAGAAGCAGTTGTACAGTGCTTGCTTGCCACTTTCAATTAAACATGGTACAGCAGTCTGATGTCACTAGGATCTACTGATAGGAAGAGTTTATTTAAAAGAGTGTTCAAACTCCAAACAAAGAACTATTCACAGAGGTCTGCATTTTCTGGGTAAACATTGAGGCAGTTTATAGAGACAAGAAAAGGGAGAAAAAACATATATAAAGCATTACCTCCCCAGTCTTTAAACTCCCCCAACATTGGGTGAATCCAGATAATTTACTACATATGGCCAAAATGACTGACTTCTGGGATTCTATAAAATCGCTGCTAACTTTGTGCATTTCCTTAGAGGCAGTAGCTATCTGTAGAAGCAAAACTATTAGAAGTATTTGAGCCTCTAGTAGATTCAGACACCACTGCATTTAACCAAGTTCCTTCCTCCATATGCTTTGGTTAAATGGTAATTTTTCCGGTTGGCCACTCTTCCATTTTAACATTGTGTTTGCAACTGCTTCAGCACACAAAAGCCTGAGAAGAACAACAGTTGAAAAAAAACCACCTTATTCCTGGGTTTCTCAGAAGGAGGCAGAGTGAGCAGATTCAAGGTGGCAAAGAAGATCAGAGGAAAAGTGGGTAAGAGAGGGAAAAACAGACAGGTATTCAAGGGCTGATTGAGAAACAGAATGGAAGGCAAGAGATAGTAGAAGGGGAATGGAAAGGCTCAATAACGAGAAAGGAACAAGTGGGGAAAAAGGTTCTCAAAAGTCTGTGTTTTTTAAACCAAGGGTGCAATTAATTCTGTCCATGAGATATCTGAAGTCCAGTTCCATACAAACACTTTTTAAAATACCTTAAGGTACTCACTAGATTCAAATATGGTTACTTTACAGAGCTGTTACTTTAACTAGGTATTTACGATTATCAAGTCTCTCCATAAAGTTTGGTTCCAGCATCACATACCTTGATCTATTGGACTCTACTGCTTTGACTTGCAAGATGTTTCAGTATTAACTGCACTGAACTTTGGAGGCCAATAATTATTTTGAATTTTGCAAATGCACAAGGCATAGAAAACATTTGCATGAAAAGTGATGATAAAATAAAGCCTAGTAATCGCATTTATATAAAAAGAAAAAAGAAATATTGCACTCAGTTGTACTCAAAAGGCATAAGATTATCACAACAAAGTCACATCTCCCCATGTACACAGTTTGTTTACTTTTCATGTATAACTCAGAGACAGAAAGAAGGGGGAATCAATCTCACTTTTATTGATTGCGCCTGCTTCTAATCAGGCTCCCTGCCTGTTTTTCACACATGAAGATACAGCGATGTTTGAGTAACAAACAATGCAGAGAAATCCTGCTTCTTTAAAATTAAGATTCCCCCTGACTTTTTTTTAACGTCATGGAAGTTTTTCTATTGCTGCCAGGCTTTATACATCGTTGATTTACAAAACCTCAGTTTTGATATTAGATTGACTTGACAGTGTCTCACATAATGAGTAAAATTTAAAAAGCAGCAATAGATTATACTCTTGGCATGCACACCCAAGCTTGACTGGAAGTTGGAGAGAGAGATGTGCCTCCCTTCCACATAACTGTGGCCTCTCGGGGTGTTTAACATGTGGCTCTACTCAGAAAAGCCAGTAAGTGCACACTACTCACTGCATGTAGCTACTGTCATTTCTGCTTCTCAGAGATAAAAATCTGGTGTCTTTTGCACCGATTTCTTGGTGACATGGCATTTGCACAGAGGAAACTAAAGCCTGCAGAACTTTTAGACCTGGTAAGGACCAGAAGATAACTCAGCTTGGCTCTCAGATGCAGGAGGATAGGCCTGCAGTGCCTGAAAGTGAGCCTATCTGATGAAAGGCTATGAGAAACAATAGAAAACCAGACTCCAAGAACACATTTACAAAGTGTTTAAATAAATAAATAAATAAATAAATAAATAAATATTATGGGGGCTCAGCCTAAAGCCTCAGGTAAAATGATCTCATTTCCTAGAAAATTGTTTCCCATTTCATAGACACTCAAGCATTACTTCTCAGTTCTTTCACTAATAGTTCCAAATCACAAATTTTAAATTACAGTTATTCCAATATTTCCCAAAATAAATAAATAAATAGACTCGGTTCAAAAAGAAAAAAAGGAAGAAAGAAGAAAAATTAGGAAGTAGAAAGATTTATAACAGCTTTTCCAAAGGTATTAGCGGACAATAGAAAGTAATGTATGTGTGGTGCAAGTCAGCAAGAAACTGTTTACTCCATTGCATAAAATATAGCTGCTTTAGGATTACAGCCCCATCCTGTTCTGCCTCCATGAAAAGGACAACCTCCATAGGGCCCTTGCTGCCTCTGTACACAACCAGGACAAACTCAAAAAGCCAAGGGGAGCAGCCACACACTTTACAACTGACTGTGTGGATCTCAGAACTCTGACTGCAGCTGCTATTTTCCACCATTCCCTATATGCAAGTACACAATTTTTGAATAACAAAAATGTTCCTTGAAAATTATTACTTTTTTTTTTTACTAACAGGTAGATATTTTTCCATGGTAGAAACAGCAAAGTTAGATTCAGCTCCCTACCTTGATTGCATTTTTCTTGGATGCCCACATGCCTTCCCAGTCAATCCATGCACCTATGCTGAATTAGGCAAGAAGCTGAAACAGAGTTGGAACTACTTTTTTTCATCCTTCTACAAAAACTCTACAGCAAGTATGCACAGCCCTGAGCAATTGCATCCCAGAAAATGCAGCTCAGCTGTGAACCCATTATATGGAGCTGACTGGGCTATCACACACCCAAACGGGAATCCTAGTGAGAATCACAGCAGATGCAGTTTAACAGTGAAATAATTGAAAATATAAAAATGAAAGACTTTACCAATTGTAAAGACAATGTTTCTGAAAGTTTTATTTCCCCAAAGCTTTTATATTTTGATTTTTATCCTGATGTGTCTTTTGTGAGATCAAAACTCAATTTTTGATCAATTTTGATTTCTAGATGCCTTCCTATGCTGAACAGCATTCAACAAAATTAAGCTCATATACAGAATAGTATGTGTGAAAATGGCTTGTTTCAATCAGCTGCATCAGAATGTTTGCTCCAGCTTTTACTTTGAGTTTGTATTACTTCTTTTTTGGATAACTCCCAAGCTTCCTTTTCTCCAAAGATTAACACACCTCCAGTGAAATGATAGTATCCCAAAGGAGATACCTTAATTACCTGCAATTCTGCTTTTTTTTTTAATTGAGATTTCGTTAATGAGCTCCTTTTTTTTACTCACAGCTTCTTCAAACTAAAATAAAAGTATTTAAGTAGGTAGTTTTAGTCATGATGTTTTGCTTCCAGAACTGATTTGGTGGGGGGTGTAGTGCTTCATCTGCCTTTCTTTTAGTATTAATCGTAGATAATCTACTGTGAAAAACTCTCACAATTTATCACAGTTTCAGCCTGTGGCATTTCCCTTTAGCCCAAGGATAAATCTTTCTAACTCTGGCAAATGTCAGGAATGCTCCTGTGATACAGGTGATACTACAATAATAAAAATCAACAGCTAAAAGCAGACTTTATTGTAGATATTCATTATGATACTTATAGCCTGTTATAAATTTTCATCTCATTCCTCTTTAACAAAGGCTATATATTGCTATACTCTATATCACTGTGACCAAAACCAGAAGACCATCTTGAGTTATGATATGCTATATACATAATCATTTTTACAGTAAAGCTAAATGCAGAAGTTATCATATTGAAATCATACCTAAAGTGGGTGCTAATATTTTTATATCATGACAAGGATTTGTACCACAGCAAAGGCAAAAGAAAATGAAAGTCTTTAACCATACTTAGATCATTAAATATCAGAATACAACAGTCAATTAACTAAAAGTCTGTAAAAATACCTCAGCAGTCTGTAACACACCTCGCCTTTGCCAGAATCAGAGCCACCATCTTGACACTGTCCCGATAGCCACCAGCAGCACTGTCTTCTCAGTTTCACAGGTTACTCACAATGATTTTCTTGAAGTCAAGCATGGCCAGTTTTCCAAAATATAAAGTTTGTCTCATCTGGAACATGCTGAACAAATCTTCAGCACACATGGATATTAGGAGGTCACATAGCATACATAGTGCACGGCTAACAAACACAGAAAATTAACCCTTCTCACCTTCCCAGTATCTTTGTGCATTTATCTTTGTCTTCTGGTACTCTGTTTGCTGGGAAGAGATATTATTTCTTTTTAATTTCCTGAAAATTACATTAAAATAGCTGCTCTAACATGTTTCTTTGAGTTTCCTGCCCCCCACAAACAAATAAAAATATCCAAAGCTTTCCTTCGGAAAAAGAGAGCGCCATTCCCAAACAAGTTTCTCAGGACAAACGCCAATCATGTCAAGCATTCTCCTGAAACCCAAGCAAGAATTACTTGTTATTTTGTTTCCCATTTTACATTCCTCAGAAAACGCTGCCTTTGTCTCTGCATCAAGGAAACTCCTATTTACAGTTGCAGCTCTGTTGATTTCTCTTATGACAATGTCAAGCAGTTTTTATATGAGAGAAGTAGCTGAGCCCACTACTTTGTCACCAAGAACACAGACTATGGAAACAAAGCTTTGCATAGAAAAGCTTTCTTTGATTTCTGTCATCTTTGAGCCAGTACTTAACCATCATCACATTTTTAGATGTGTCACTGGATACTTCTGAAGTAAGGAAATCAACTGCATTCTCCCAGTTGTGTGTGCAATGTGTCGTCTCCAGTCTGGAAAACCACCCTGCCAGAACAACTCCAAAGGGAGCATGCAAATCCTTTTTAGTAACACTATTCACCATAAAACATCAAAACACTGTCTGAATACATCTGGGAGATGAACAATAATTTTGTTCTGGTCAGGCTAATCTCTAGTCTTTAGTAAAAAATCACAGCTACATGAGTGAGATGAGAAATAGCGTATCAAGGAGCAAAATGCACTTGAATGAAAACTTCCAGAAGTGTCTATATTCTGCCATTAAAATCACCATTAACAGACACACAGATTACAGGGAAATGTCTTTTTTTTTCCCCATAACATTATTTATCAGAATGCCACAGTTTATAACAATGCTAATTTTAGAAGCATAGGTTTTACGCTTCTTATTTCACAGCAAAAAAAGGGCACAAGAACACTGACTTCAGAAATCTTTCCAGTTCTGGAGTACCACCAGAAATTAGACAAACTGAAGATTGCTTAAAAGAACTACTTTTTTTTATGGTGGTCAAATATTTCAGGAAGAGTTCCTTTAGAATCACTGTGATTAAAACTGCAAATGTATTTCAGGATGTCAAATAACTTAACTTGCCAATTAAGACAAATGGCCATTGCACAAAACACACTGAATCTTGTGAGAATTCAGCCACAAGATTTACTTCATAGCACATATGGCTTAAGCATCCTTCCAGGTTTGGCTTATCTTTTTCCCAGAGCTTTGAGTTTGATGTCACCAGCAGAGCATCCTGAAATGCCGTTTGCTTTACCGGTCACTTCAACACTACAAATCCCCACCAAAGATATGCTTTCTTACTGGTTATACCATTGTCCCACCCCCAAAAAATATTAACACTAAGGGCACTTGGAATCTCTTTGCTCTGTTGACATCACACAACTTGCCTTCATGGAAGGTGTACACACATCTCTTGTGTAGCGACAACAGATTAGACCTCCTCTGCTCCCACAACAGGCTTGTTATGGATAAAGCAATTAGACCATCATCGGTCCATTCTGAGCACGAAGCAGAAAGGCCCTCCTGTTGATTCTCTCGATATGCCAAGTAGATACGGACACAAAGTACAGATGGACTCCTTTACCAGCACATACCCTCTACCACCTTAGGAAATGGCATCTTGTGGTTAGAAAAGTCCAGGCTCAGTTCCCAGGATGGGCACCTGCTCTCTGCATGACCTCAGGGAAGTCATTTGTTCTAAAAACAGCCAATGACTCTGAAGTGTCAAACCTGGCATTTCTTCAGTGTAGTTTTCAGAAACCGTTCATTTCATTCAGAAATACAGGTAAAGTCTCTAGCCTCTGGCCAGGAGAACGGGGGGCAGCTCCTACAGAAGAAGAAAGGTAGAAAGACCTGGGTGCCTCTAGCCAGGCCCTCCAAAACCAGCAGCTGTTTTGAGGCCTTGAATCTCTTTGTCATTCTCCTCAATCTATAAAATGGAGACAAGAACGTTTCCCTCCTGCCCAGGGATTGTGCGGATAAATACATTCCTGTTTGTGAGGCACTTAGATAAGATAGCTAAGGGAGCTATGTAAGTTGATAGATTCCTTGATCTTAAGGAACTGTACTCTTGAAAGAAGCAGCTTGACTGAGTTATAAACGTCCATATTATTCACAATATGAAACTGCCAAAAGATAAAAAACATTCTAATGATATTTGAGAGCAGGAACTCCCCTTCCCCCCCATACTTTGAGGACTCTGTCCCTTTGGAGATGGTATGCCTTTCAGTGAGGAGGATTCCCTATTGTTTTCTTCCCTATTCTTTATAATGTAAATGTAACCTGATTTATTTATTTATTTTGTCTCTGAGGCCTCTTTTCATCTGGCAAGATGGCGGGGGGGGGGGGGGGGGGGGGGGAGGAGGTGTGGAGGGAAGAGGAGCTGAAGGAGGGGGCTATTTAATAATGTCCTATTAATCGCAGTGCACTATCAGCAGGCTTTAACCCTGTTCCAATTCTTTGATTGCTTTTTAGGGATTAGAGCAAACTTCATTGTCATCCATTGCATTGCAAATGGGTAAATTTGAGTGATATGTACACAAAATATAGATAGGCACATAGTGCATCGATATATGCACAGAGTATATACATGCATTTATATAGCTTGTACACACACACACACTCACACACATAAAAATAAGCTACATCTCCCTGTATGCCATACGAGAAAAATCAAATCAAGGCACGGAGAAACTGAAAAAAACCTACATGTATCATTCACCTGATTTCAATTGTGACTCCCTTTGAACCTCGGCCAAATCATTTTGTACATTAAAAATTGGTCAGGGATGATAAGATTCCATTTTCATGGTTGGTAATGCAGAACCGGTGAAAGAATACAATTACAGACCCCTGAGTAAACTCTGCGAATGTCAACTTGATGTAAATGATCAAGTGTCGACAAAGGGCTGGCGGGAGGGGGGGGGGCAGGCAGAGACGGAGGGGAAAGAGAGAAGGAGAGGGAGAGACAGAAAAAGAGGCTCCAACTTCTTCAGCAGCCTCTCACCCAGTGACATGCCAGCACCTTCCAGGGCCCAGCCCTTCGGGACCCAGCCTTTCTGACCCAACACCGTCCCCCAAGACTCCCACAGCTGCCACCGCCATTGCCCTGGGCTGGGACCTCTGCTGCCCCGCCGGGGTTGTGACACAAGTGACCTGCCCCTGCCTCCAGCAGGCCAACAAAAGCAAGCAGCCAGAAACAAAGAATTCCTGCAAAACAACAGAACGCCTCCCCATCAATCCTGTGAGAGCCCAACACCCAGGGTTTGCATCGAGGGGCTGTCAGACCCCGACCCCTGCAATAGAGCGGTTGTGACTGCAGGTGTGAGAGCCCCCGGTGTCACCCCCGAGCCCTCCCGGCTGCCTTTCCACATCACCCCATGGTTGCCTGGGCCCCAGGCAGCCCTGCTTGCTCCTCTCTGCCTTCCCTGTGAGCACCATGTTGATGCCATAGCAACTTCTTCTCTTGTTATATTGAGCTGACATAGGAATCTGAGGAAGGCTGCTGTGACCAAGCAGACGTACGGAGGCTCAGCGAGTGAAAAAGAGACAGAGGTGGTCATCACTCATTACAAAGATCAATGGTTCAAAAGCTCCCAGAGCATGATCTGTATACTTCTTACACCTCGTGATTCTCCAAGGAAGCAGAAAAATACGTGCTCTTACAGGCAGGTAAACTGAGGCACATGAAGGGACTTAACTGTGTTCCCAAATTGAGTCTTGTCCTGATTCCAGTGGGGATAGGGCTAATTCTCCCCAGGTTCCGGCTTGGACACAGGTATTCCATCCCATGTAAGCCATGCCCAGTCTATAGCCAAGCTGGCCAGGGGAGGGGGCTGGAAGTCACCACTTGGAGCAGGCTGGGGTGTCCCAGGTCCAGTTGGTGAGCAGTGGTACTGTAATGGTGTTTGTACATTCCTCTATCGGTGTTATTATTGTTTTCCTGTTCCCTTTGCTGTTCTGTTAAACTGCCTTTGTCTCAACCCACAAGTTTTGCCTTTTTCTTCCAATTCTCCCCCATAGCTGTGGGGGTATGAGAGAGCAGCTGCATGGTTCTTTGTTGCCGTCTGAGGCCAAACCACGAGAGTCTTGAGGACACCTGTTTCCTTCAGCTTCATGCTGACCACCAGCCCATGTTGCTTCTTGGTGATAAGGAGAGTCCATGTCCAGGCCGTGGCCAAATCTTATCTGGTCCCACACTGCAGTGAAGAGAACAAGACTGCAGTGAACTTCTGGGAGGGGATCACGTATCCAAAACCCTTTCCCATTTGTGAGCTGAAAATAGGAGCAATATTTCCATTTATTTTAGAATTATCACCTGAGCTGATTAAAGCAGTTATCAACTTCAGTTGTTCTTTACATGTCGTTTTTGTTTCACACTTCCAACGTTTTTCCTGTGTACACCGCATAAATTATTGAAACATTGTTTTATTTATCCATCCCCCTGTGACAGAAATAGGTTCTCTGAAAGCAAATCTTGCCCTAATCAGTTTTGTTTGTCTTGGTTTCTCTCCTTAATATTGCCACTGCGCTTGGGTTAGTGAACAAGTAACACTAGTTTGCTTTTGTGGAGAACAAAAAGCACTGTGGGCTGATAAAGACAGGGTGCTAAATTAAAGGTTATTCCAAAACACATCATTGGTGGCTAGGAAACAATAGGCGTGTAAAACTTTTAGCAAGCTGGGTGGGAAAAGAAGATAACATGCTGAAGTTAGACAGGATGGGGATTGTCTAGACCCCAGTACCCCTGCTTCCCATTGAGCTCTAACCTCAGCACAAAACTCAGCCCAGTTCACAACAACCTCCAGAATTGGCCATCAAGAATATGAGACAGTGAAATAAGCAAGCCCCAGGGTGCCAATATATGGGCTTAGGTTTATATCTTATATAAAAATGGCATAATAGCATTGTCCATTCCTAGCCTGTATTAAATTCTTTTTATACACTAATACATCAATAAAACCTGATACCCTACCAAAGCACTGTTACAGAAGCACTATTTTGGTTTTTTTTTCTCCTTTTGAGTGCTCTGCATGCCATCCTAATTATAAGTGCAATAAAATTTAGCAACAGTATCCACATGATATCCTGCTAAAAGCAAGTAGCATAATCAAGTTTGATGTGAACATGATGCAACTTGCTTAGTTGGTAAGGGGTTTAAACTCTAGCTAACTACCTGTACTTTAAAATTAGCTTTGCTCAAAATATCTCAGGCCGTATTATTAAAGAGGCAAGTGACGTTCAGAATGTTAGCGGGACTGTTCTGGTTTTGAAGCACAGTTTCAAATAAAATGAATTTTAAACAGTTCAAAACGTTGCAATTTCTCACCTGCACATATGGCTTATGACAAATTTGAATACTGAGTGTTATCTGAATCTTAAACTCTGAACCAGTGTACACAAATACAGTTAGGGGGGGTTGGGCACTGCAGTTAAATATATTTGCTTCTCAGACTAAAATAATTTGAACGGTTATTATTTTTCTCTGTTTCCAACTTTAGATTCTATATTCGTGGTTCCCCTAAATGACACAAAATTCTATATTGAATTTTTCTTCCCATGTCACAAAAAAATAAACTGGACTGAACCCATTAACCAGGAGAGTTAAGTCAATGCACATCATCCTTTCGAGAAACCTTGCAGTGTGTTGCCAGTCCTTGCAGATCATTACAGAAATTTAAATATAGTTTGCCTTTACTGAATGTAAGAAAATCAAAGCATTTTTTCTCTGTCCTACTCATATAATGAGAAATATCTCAGTTAACATGGATTAAATCTACATGCCATTCTTATAAAGTTCAGCACAATCTATTTCAGCAAATGCAGAAATGACCATTTTTATCTAACATTGCTGAAGCATTCTAGATTTGACATAAAAAAGCCGCAGCTCTAATATTAGATTTAAATAGTGCAAATTACAGCACATGTTAAATAACTATTCTCTTGTGTATTTATAGCTTTGGGTTCTGAACTTGCTGTCTTGCATATTTTGCACACAGTCATTTTAAAAAGTTTCAGTCCCTTCACTGATATTTTATTATTAATAATGATTAACATATAGTTATTGTTGTCACACTGAAGAAGATTCTGTGATTCTGTGATGATTTACAAATATAGTTTTGTTAATAGAAGTAGTGAAAAGATTTACTTTGCCCAAGTTTACCTACTGCTACAGAAGGAGGAAAATTATTCGTGTACTCACCCTGCAGGGAAGCTGTGCACCTACTATCGCTAGGAGACTAGCAAGTAAAACCAGTGAGCAATAGTTGCATACACAAGAGAAAGTAACATGCAGTTCCTCCAGGTTGAAGCTTTAAAGATATGGAAATACCTGGGGAGTACAAAGTTTTGTTTCTTTGGGTAAAGCCTGTCTGCAAAGTCACTGTACTTGTGGGTACTCTGACTTTAGGAGGGGTGTAATAAATTTGAGATTTACTACAGCAACGAAAAATCTTGGTTTTCTCCTCATCCACATTTCCATTTCAGAAGGAGCTTTTGAAATCTAAATTAAGTAATTAATTAGTAATTGTAAAATATTTTTTAAATTATCCTAAAGAAGTAGTATTGTTATAGTTATAGAAGTGCATTTATGCATCAAGTTTTCAGTAGTTTATTTCCATATCCTGCAGTAGTAAATACATGATCTTATACTTTTCATATTGTAGGACAAGTTTCTCTAGCTGGCTGTAACAGGGGAGCAATTTTTGTATGCACACCTTCAGGTAAATATGGGAGCAATATAATAACAACTGAGCAGATGGGTTACACATTAGCAACAGGAGGGTTAAGGAGAATCTCCATCTTCTCTTGGATGTGGAGGGAAACAGAATGACCAAGCATGAAGAAAAGGCTGAGATATTTAGTGCCATCTTTGCCTCAGTCTTTAATAGTGAGAGCAGCTGTTGTCTGGGTACCCAACTCCCCTGAGCTGGAAGACAGGGACAGGGAGCAGAATGAAGCCCTCATAATCCAAGGGGAAATGGTTAGTGACCTGCTACACCACTTAGACTCACAAAAGTCTATGGTACCGGATGGGATTCACCTGGGGGTTCTGAGGTTGCTGGTGGAAGTGCTTGCCAAGCCACTTTTCATCACTCATCAGCAGACCTGGCTAACCAGGGAGGTCCCAGTTGACTGGAGGCAAGCAAATGTGACACCCATCTACAAGAAGGGCTGGAAGGAGGATCTGGGGAACTACAGGCAGGTCCTGCTTGACTAACCTGATCTTCTATGACAAGGTGACCCGCTTAGTGGATGAGGGAAAGGCTGGGGATGTTTTCTGCTGAGACTATTAGTAAAGTCTTTGATACCATTTCCCACAGTATTCTCCTGGAGAAACTGGCTGCTCATGTCTTGGACAGGATACAGGAGTTGGAGCAGGGTGGCTCTGCCTGGGGAGCCCCACTCTTCACTGCCTTGCAGCAGTGGCAGTTCTGGGCCACTGCTGTAGTCCTGGTTCTGCTCTTCGGTCTCTGCTGCTGGCTCAGGGAAAGGAGCCACCAGGCAGCGGCAGCAAGGAGGGCACTTCCAGCTAAGACAGTTCAGTAGGTAAAGCAAGAGCTTTATGCCTAAGCAAAGCAAAATAAAGAATTAATTCACTACTCCCCCGGACTGCCCACCAGACCTGCCTTTTTGGGTAGCATTCTGTTTCCCTGGGGCTCGGGTTACTATGAAACTTCCTAGCCTTGTACAGCCTTCAGATTGTTATCATAGAATCATAGCATCCTAGAATATCTCAAGTTGGAAGGGACCCATAAGGATCATTGAGTTCAACTCCCTGCTCCTCGCAGGGCTACATCAAGTTAAAATATATGACTAAGAGCATCGTCCAGACGCTCCTTGAACTCTGACAGGCTTCGTGCGGTGAGCACTTCGCTGAGGAGCCTCTTACAGTGACTGACCACCCTCTTTGTGAAGAACATTTTCCTAATGCCCAATCTTAACTTGAATTAACATCTTTAGAAATGTTTGCTTTATTACAGCACCTGACTAATACACCTTATTTAGGACAAAATAAAACTTGCTTACTTCCCTGAGTTCCAGAGCAATAAAGAAGGATCCACAACAAACTTAGTCATGGCAATGACTGCTCTAAACAGGTGCTACGTACCACAAATGCCAAGAACTAGTATCTTTGTCTCTTTTTAATGGACTATATTCACCTTAAATATTAGAAAGACACAAAGAACCCAAACAGAAGAGTTCTCATCAATTCTAAGATGAGTAACACATGAGCAGAAAGCTATGAACACCGTACTGAGCTTATCACACATTGCAGTCATCAGGGCTGCAACATTTTGACCTGCTGACCAAACTTTGGGCAGCTTTCCCAGAGCAGAGACTTCACCTCTATTGTGCCTATACATTTACAACAATAAAAAGTGAACAAAAATGTTGAGCAGATGCAGATGAAGGTCAACACAGATGTAAGAAAAATACACTGAAGTTTGTAATACCAAAGTGTAATAACAAAAATACTAATTGAAAAAACCTCAACAGGCTGAAAACAAGACGAATTTAAGATACGTAATTTCAAAGTCAAGAGGAAAAGGCTTGACAGAGGATAGAAACAACCACCATTTCCTATACTTTTTAATATAGGTTATCTTTTTCTCTTGGTATCTATCTTACTTTAGGGATACAGAAAATAATTAATCCAATACTGCATTTTTTTTTAACTACAGTGTGTATTCGAACTGAGAAAATGTATCAGCATTTTTTAGTTTTTTAATCCTCTGTTAAGATTACTACTGATGTTACATTATCTTAATTTTAAATTAAGCTAATGTGATTTTCCTAAAAAGCCCTTTTTAGTGTGATTCAGAACCAGCAAGAATGGATGAGAGTACAGATTTTCAGACTGATTTTAATATTAGCATCCTTGCAATCTTATTTGGTAAACATGCACGAGCTCTCTCAATAAAAATATCTCCCAGTAACTTCTAAACTCAGTGAGAGGACAGTATTCTGTCAACTACTGAAAATGGACTTAAATTAATGATTAATAACTTACCTATGTACAGCTTGCAATATTTTTGATTATTCAAAACCATTGTATTATCTAATGTAAAGTCATGAATATTAAAGCTTTTTGATTTCTCTGAGTATCACATACTAATTCCAACAAAGCTTTAAAGCAGAACTGAGAAATACAGAGCCCCCAGAGTGGAAAAGGGTCACAGGGTGGATGAGGGCCACAATTTCTTACAACATGACTTGCAAGGAAGAGATGAATACCTTTGAATTATCCAGTAATAATGCAAAAGGTCAAAGTAACTAGGAGAAGCTGTTTTATTGAAAATTTTACTCATTTTGTATCAAGATGGAAGAAATCCTAACTGCTAAAAAGATGCAACCAAATTAGAGGTGGACTTGGCAGTGCTAGGTTAATGGTTGTACTCAATGTTCTTAAGGGTCCTTTCCAACCAAAACGGTTCTATGATTCTGTGATCCCGCTGATCTTTTTTTATTAACAGTTCTGGAGTCAGAGTCAGTTTTAAGTGGGCAATCATTCTAAATCTTTTTATACATGAATGGTGTACAGATATTATTTTTTTTCTAGGCAAAATACTCACCACTATAAAGAAAACGTAGTAGATAAGTAGCAGATGAGCTGCATGGAAGGATACACAGAGGCCCTTTCCCACTGCCCGCAAGCCAGCAGCCCTGGTGCCCCAGGGTTTGGCTTCACTCTAGTGTGAACCCCTCAAAAGCAGTGCAATTCTGAAGTGCAATACAAAATTTGAAGGAAGAAACACTAGCAGAACAGTTGCTGTCACCTCTCAAATAAAGGGAAAATATAAAGGGAATATAATGTATTTGACTTCGTACAAAAAGGCTGGCTTATTTGGAACACCTACAGTGATCCACACAGTGAAACATTTGTAATAGTCAAACACAGAGGCTTAAGGTGTTGGGAAAGGAAATGGTCCATGAAAGAGTGGCCTACAGAGTTAAATCCCTAAACTAGGCTCACCTTGCAACCAATTTTGAAAACATATTTCAGGTCAGGAAATAGTAGGGAACAAGTTTAAGTGAATGTCAAACCTGCTAACCCTTCTCCACAGAGGAGAAAAAGTAATTCATGAAATCAGCAAAGGATTAAGGCAATTCAGGTACCTCTACACAGCTGAAGAAAAGCAGGTCACAGTGTGCCCTTGAGTGCTCGATCCCTGGTAGTCCTCACTGCTTGATGATTATATCTCACCTTTGGGCTTTCTTTTAGACCACCGGCTCACTTTCCAGGAAGCAGCCATGCCCTGGCTCTGAGGATAGTCCCCCATATGGACTACTCCCAAAGGGTGGTATGTATAAGACTATCCCAAGTTTGGCTTTCTCTGTCCTACAAAGTCCTCAAGAACCATTCCAGCAGGCTTCATGCCTCAAAATCCTCTTCATACTGATTAGTCCTACCGTTCCTCCTCCTCCACAAGCAGAGACCTCTTCTTGCTAGTCCACTAGTCTCTTCTGAAGATACTCAAGAGAAAATAAATCATAACTGCTCTCACTCGGGCTGAAGGTCAGTCCATATGTGAGCGAGTGCCCCCTCTCCAGACCAGAATGTCCCAGGCGTTCTGAGTCTTCTTCAGTAAAAAGATCTTGGTTAACCTCTACTGCAGCTATTTTAACAACCAAGCACTGCAATTAACAGTGAAAGTTCATTACTTCCAGCCTGTGAAACAGGACAAATACACAGTCCACATCAGAAAGTTTCTACTCTCCAACTGAAGAAGACAAACGAGGATAGCTTTAAATTGCTCTTTTATGTTAAATGGCCATTGCTTCTAAGGCTATGTCTTCACTCAAGAATTAATTAAAACTTTCTCAATTTTAATTATTTTTCTTGAGTCACCTATGCACACCCAGTAGCAAAGCCATACTGTAGCATTACACCCAAACTGATGCATGCACTCATTCAACAGACAGGTGCTACTGCTACTGTTTTCCTAAGAAATCAGCACAGGTATTAAAAGGGCGAGGGGCTTTCCCAGTTAGGCTCCACACCTTCAGATCCATTTCATTTTTGGTTCAAAACACCCTTCAGGTGTCAGTGCAAAACCAGTCTTTTCTGTATAGCTCATTGGCAAAAGATGAGCAAAGATATGGTTGGAAGGAACTCTGGTGGTGATTTGTTAGTGATTTTGATTAAATTTAGTGTAGTCACATGGTTGCTGTTGCATTTTTATCCATGGATAATTATGGAGTCTGCTCATTTTATGAGATGTATTTTTAAGAGTTTATCAGTGGCTTGGGATGAGTGCTCTTTTGTTTAGTGATGTATAAATTTGAATAATAATAAATAACAAAGTGAAGGAGAACGAGGGAAAGGAGGAGACTGAAGTCTGGGAAGATGCCTCGCTATGCATGTTTGCTGCATTTGATCACAGCATGGATGATACAGCAGTGGGCATTATAGAAAGCCCTCATATAAATCAGATTAGATAAATATTAATTGCCATGACTAACTGTGCACTTTACTGGGGTGTATTGATGTTTTCAGTCAAAGGCTCATGTTATTAGCGTACATTTAAGGATCAGTCACTTCCCTTTATGCAGTTCTAATGTTTTGTCGAGCAAACACCAGAAAACACGACTGTGACAGTGCACCGTGATGCTGCGTTACAGCAACCTATGGGTTCACTTCAGCTCTCCTCAGTACTGCACTGTGTTAGCCCCACACTCCCCATGGGGCACCCTCATGCTGTCCCATGAGGCACCCCAAGCTACAGACACCCTCCAGACTGACACTTCCCAGCCAGAGAGTATGGGGGGGGCCTCGTTATTGCAGATATACCATATCATCTCAGTAACATCCCGGCAACAGAACACTGGGCATCCTGTCCCACTGCACTAATCGTGGTTTTGAAGAACTTTATGACTTTTTTTGGATTACTGGTAGCATTACCAAGGCACTTGCAGAGCTTTGGACTTGCCTTCTTAAAAAAGAAAGACAGACAGGACTTCCTCTCTTGCATATTAAAAAAAGTATTCATAAAAAAATTGTTCCTATTCAGAATCAAACAACAGCATTCACCACCAAGTTAAATTAGGGGGGAATTTGAGATTAACCATCATTGTTAAAATAACATTGACTTGGACAATTTTGATGTATTAAAAACTTCTTATTCGTACAAAAATTCAAAGCAAAAAAAAAAAGGTATGTAAAAGTAAAAAAAGTCTAAATGGATTAGTTAACATTTAAGAAACCACAAAGAACCTCCCCCCTTCTGTCAAAATGTCATTAAACCAAGACATTCCTGTGAAAAGCTGCAGTTTCTACCGGTAAAATATCATGTGGGGAAGTTTTCTCATAATTAATATAAATCAGTAACAAGGAGCGCTTATTTAGGTTACTGTGGTACATTTGAGATAAGTTTTATTTCTTTTGTGACAGTGTGAGGCAAAGTGTTTTGCAACTGTGCTGTAATATGGCTCAGCGCAATCAAATCGTGCAGCAACGAGCGCGTATGTCAGGCGTTTGTTTGGCTTTTATCAGGGACTGGGGTCCATGTTTTGTATCAGAGGAGCACAACCTGCATACCGGTTCTGTTGCCTGTGTTCCACTGGGGTAGTTTGGCTGTAGGTGCTCACGGCTGGTGTGAGGTGGGTGTACAGCTGCGGCCAGTGGCGCCAGCACCGCAGACGGCTTCCGCTTTTATGTATAAACATGCAACATGCCACCACACTTTGTGGCTGTGTTGAATGGCTTTAATATATGTTATGACAACACTGTATTGTGCTCAGTATTATTGCTGCTCGCTCCGTACTGTAGGGTTGAATTTAGCTGTGTGATTACGCTGTAATATCACTGCGCTCGGCGTTGCCCAGTTGTGCCAGGCGGGCACTGTGGGCTGTGTATTATAATAATGTTGACAGCGCTGAACGGCAGCGTTGGGCGCTTTGCAGTTGGGCTGGATTCGTGGAAGGAGGTGGTGCCGGGGCTTTGTGCGGTGCGTTGCCAAGGCTGGGCGAGGGTAGCGTGGAGGGCTCCTCGCTCGCCTTATGGGGATGTGCAGAATTAATACTATGTAATGCTGCGCTTGGTGGTGGGTTTGCATTAGTGCTGTGTGCTCTCTGCTGCTTGTTTGTGGGGTATTAATGTCAAAATCCTCCATGATCTACTGCCATGTGGTTGTGGCGTAGCCCCCGATAAAATCGTGGCTTGGTTTCTTAATAATGCAGAATTTTAAGAGACAACAAAATGTATAGGAATTGTTCAATATTAAAAATGCAGCATAATTGTATAATTACAGTATTTGCATCATGCTAAACAGATTGGCTGGGTTATTTCAGATTCTTTAAAGTCAGGATGGCATCAGGCCTACAGTATTTCTAAACTGTTTTGCCCGTCTGCAGTTGTATAATGAAACACCACAAATTTTACCCAGCAATACTTGTGCTTTCTAAGTGCTGCATTATGAGCATAAAATTACCAAATGTACTGAACACACTTACCAACACTGAACTAAAATCCCTTATCTCTCACCCACAAATTAAGTCTCCACAGATCCTTTTTTACAATGCTGAAGTAATAAATACATATATACTTATTTCTACAACCATTTTAAGAAATTAGAAGGAAACCCACACAGTAGTTTAGCGGTTAATTTACAACAGTACAGCCTCTTGAGTAAGTAGGTAAAACAAACACACATCATTTATTTCCCTCATTTGAAATCCCTGCTCCCCGACACACAGACAGACAGACTCATACACACAGATCACGACAGCCCAAATTGGACATCAGAGAAGAAACTAGGACTTCTTTGCTATCATCCGTGATTGCCCTGAGGGTTGAGGAGTGGCCAATTTACAGCATGAATATAGTCTGGGGATACATGAATCATGAATCATGTTTGATGTATGGAAAGGCACAGTCATTCTGAAAGGCTGCAAATGCAGTCATCTGCTTTTTAAGTGAAAAAAAAAAAAAAGCTTGCAAAACAACAACAACAAAAACAGAGATATGAAATACCTGGAAATATTATTTAAAAGACACCATCTTTGCTTTTTTTTTTTTTTTTAATTGGGTTGGAAGGGGTTACTTCATTATGCAGCAAATTAGAAAATTCATAATTTATCATTGCACCCAGTCGAAATGCCACCCAACTGAGTCGCACCCCTGTGAAAACCATCACATAGTAACAAACTGTCAAAGCCTGCTGCAGCCGACGGGCAAAATTAATATGCAAATGTATGCAAGAAATTAAAAAGCAGAATTACCCAGGCAAATGAGGTAGCTATACTTGAATTGTTAGAATTATGAATAATTACTGCGAATTTTCTGCTCCTAATATAACTTGTTTTTTGATAAACAAAGACTTAATTATCGAGATGCGCTGGAGAATTTCCGTGGCGCTCATTAATCTTGCAAAAAAAACAAGTCCCTGGTGCCCAAACCGTAATGAAGAGCGCGTGCCCTGAATCTTCAGAAAGATCAGAGGCACCAGGGTGCCAGGGCTGGAGAAAAAAAATGACAGTGCCAATGTCCCCTCCTGTACCCTGGAGTGTCATAACGTCTTCCACTAACTATCAAAGGGACTTATTTATGCCAGCAGCTGAGCTATAAGTCCAATTTACGATGCCTTAAGCAGTGGTGAAATGATCTGTTGATGTGCTATGGAAATGCCATCTTGCAGTAGCTCGATTTGGTCCCAGTGATACCAACACGATGAGGACCCTCCGCTCCTCTGCTAATGGATGCAGCATGACAGACCATAATACACAAGAGGGACAATCTTTTAGGACCAGTCTCAATGGTCCTCCATTAATCTTGGTTCTGCAGCGCTGTGGTGTCCATGGGAACAAGGGCATTATCATAAGCACTGGTTTTAAATGTTCCCATTAGGGATTGCAATACAGAGGAGAGATGCATGGGGTGAGAGGGTTAGGGGAGACAGTCCACTATTAGTTTACTTTTTTTTATGACCTGGATTCGAACCATAATGGGTGGCTCAGAGAATTTTCTTTTCCTAAATAACATAAAGAAAACAACAAAGGAGGAAACAGCTAAGTGTACAGCGCTGCGCGGTGCCGCATGTTCGTCTTCTCTGTTTTTACAGCTAGAAAATCAGCTTGGCCCTGGTGGGCTGAGATAATTTACCATGAGAAAGCAAAGGGAAAATAACCCCAGGTACTCTCAGCACAGACCAAATCGAACCCGCTGTGAGCTTATTATTACTTAAAAACTGGCATCTAAGTGGAAATGACTGACTCTCTGTCATTATCCCTATTACCACCATGATAAACCCAAGCAGATGATAAGGCAAAATTACAAAACATCAGTTCTGGAGCTCGGAGGCTACTTCAGAAGCTCAAGGCAGACTGCGTTTTCAAATGCTTGCTTCTCTGCATTCAAGTCCCCAAATTTCTTGATGCCTTGACAGAACCATTTCACTGCATAGGCAAATTGTCACCTTTTAAACCAGGGCATCTGTCATTTTTATACAAGGGTCTACCACTCAGTCACTCTCACTCTTAATCCTCCAATTTCTCTACACACACAGAGCAGCTAGAGTACCGTAACGTTTGAAATTTCACTCTCACAGCCTGCATTACACTCAGAAAGGGGAAGGATGGGGCGACAACTGCCTCATAACTGACAGAAAGGACATCCTGCCTGACCGCTGGGCTTTATTTTTTTAATCAGCAGGAGGAGCAGCTTGCCTGGGGAGGAACGGCACTTCAGAGTGAGTAGAGGGGAGCGAACAGAGAGCACAAAAAAGCGCTTCCAAGATCTACCATCTTCCTTTCACCCTTCACATTACCACGGCCAAGAGAAGTGCGTTTGCCCCACATATCCCCTCTGTCTCCTTCCCCAACCTCTCCCTGCAGTGGGTCGATGGGCACATCGGCACGGACTGCTGCGGACTCTTCTCCAGCAGCTTCTCCCTGGTGCAACAGAGCTGGAGAGGACCCAGAAAGCAAAGCGGTGACTAGGTCTGAGCGTGTTACATCTGGCTTAGCAGGCTGATAATTCACTTCACCGGCTGTCTGGAAAAAAGGGGGTTATTATAAAAGGAGCAGTAATTGTGTCTGACATGGTTGCCTACCTCCATGCTGCTCAGTGAGCAGGATGGCTGCTAAAGTTCTTACCGATATAAACTTTCCTTTTGCTCCTAGGGATGGGGGAGTTTAATTTTCCGGTCCTGCTATTGCCAAGGCAAGTTTCCTACAAAGTGTTCACCAGTGACACGCAGTGGTGTCACAGCCCTCTTAATGACTTTTACCACCCTGGTCTGAGTCATGCGCCTGCTGGGGCATCTCCCCGGATCCCACAACCCGGTGGTGTGTGGTGTGGTGCTGCCAAAGTAGCTGCCTTCCCCCTCTATTCCAGAGCGTGGGACAGGCAGCATCATGCACTTGCTGACACTAAAACCTGTTTCTCAGCTAATGGCCACAGTGTCAGTCTAAACATTTTATGGTGATGAAACCTCAGGAGGGATGATCCCCTGTGGAATGAGCTTGTGAAAAAGCCTCCAAGAACCACAATTTCTTCAAGACAAGTTTCTTGTTTTACAAGAACACTTCAGTACAAATCACCAAGTCTTTCCTCCACCTCCTTCATGTGCATGCATTTAATCATTTATAACAGAAGAAAAAGATTAGGTTTGAAATTAAATTTCTTTTTATCTTAGAGTTGGGAAAACCCCCACAAAAACTGCTGAGCTTGTTGGGAGAGACAATTTAACTGTCCAATAAGTTAGGAAACAGCTTCAGGAAAGAAAAACAATTTGCACATAGTGGAGCACTTGTGACAATGTGAAAGCCTCCCTTACTGCACAGGTTTATCCAGCAGCTGCAGGGGAACGGAGCTGGAGTGTAGAGAATGGGTTGGCCAACAGCTACTACAACAAGAAACACAATAAATCCTAGTTGAGACTCCACCTAGGCCTAATAATATTTTGCATTTGCAATTGTTTATTAGTTTTAGCCAAATTTTGCACAACAGAAAATGACACGAGGAGAGGCTTCAGTAATTCACTCAAAGTCACTGTCACAACAATTTTTTGGCCCTTTATTAGAGGCTCGAGCCTCAGGCTGACTCTGTCCCAGGCATCAGTCCAAAAAAGGGGAAGAGATCCGAGTGTGCAAGATGGAAATAATTATTATCTGTGGCCAAAGACTGCATGGTTTAGATTTCTCACAACCAGTCTTTGCTCCTAGTAACTGGAATCAGGATATAAGCATATCCTCTGCAAAGGCCTGGGACACCAGTTGCAAAGAGAACTCCCCTCCTCTTTCCCGTAATTACCACATCGAGGCAACACACCCAGAAAAAGATCTACATATATATATATGTGTACTCATATAAGTATACATGAATGTATGTATGTATGTTCCTGACAGAAATGGATACATAAGGGAGGGTGGACATGGAAGATAGAAGAGGGTTTCTCAAAATGCTTGTGTCAAGTTTGCAAGCTGTTGCAACGGCAACTGGCTGACAAATGAGATTAATTACTTTCCAGTATAAGAGACTGAGATCATGAGAAGGTAAGCAAAGATTTCAGGTCCATATGAACATGTTACCACTTGGGTTTATGCAACTCCAAGCCTCTCTCAAAGAAACGTAAATGTTTTCAATCCAGGTCAGCGTGCTACCATGGCAGAGCAGCACGCACACCATGTGCACCTTTCTGACACAACAGTTGTTCAGTTTGTTACAGAAATCCCAAAGGAGACTAACAATTTACTGTATTTAAATAACAAATAGTTTTGGGGTAGTAGAGCTGTGCTTCTAGTTGTCAGCTTGAGGGTCTTTACAGTGTTGAAAAGGGGAAAAAAAAAGACTTAGATTATTCCTAGTGACCCACATACTGCAAAACATCTGCTGACAACATGGTTGGCTTCCTGCCCAAGTTCAACTATGAACTGTCTCCAGCTGATCATCTTTGCCCTCACCATAATCCGGAGAGTCCACAGCAAGCAGAGGCAATAGTCAGAGATGCAAAAAGCAATTTGACCAGTTGAATAAGCACAAACTTGCATAAACATGCACACACATACCTCTAACATAAACCTGACCTTAGAAAAAAAAAAGTGCTACCATTAAATATAAATCTTCAAATTAAGATTCTTCTGGTTAGAACTAAGAACTCACTTGTGTTTAGCATGATTCTTTGTGTTTGCAAAACTTGCGTTGTTTAAAATTTTAGGTCTTAGAGATATGCATGCACAATATGATTAGACAAAGCACTGGAAACAAATAAAAAGCCCCAAGAAATACCTTTTGTACTGTCAAGTTCCACCATTATATTAAGTACAGTATTATTCTGTTTGTAGAGACAGAAACAATATTTCTAGAAGCATTTGTGTTACGTCCTTCTTTTTACATCTGAAATGGTGTTACCCTGTCATGCAAACACATTGATGTAACTTGACTGTCAACCTCCCCTTTCATTGTTTGTGGTTATTACTTTTTTTGTTATTATTTTTATTCAAATCAGTAATTACTCCCAACTTCCAAGTTTCTTGTGCTTTCTTTGTTCCTGCATTTAGGTACTCATTCTCCTTTTTAAATACATCTGACTGCTTAGAACACAGCCATAATCATACCTGATATTGTTCAAATTAATAGTCACTCATTTGTGATCATAAGGTTTTTTGCACCTTTTATTACAGATGTAAGACACCTTGCCATGCAATTCAAAAAGCCATACAGCATTCTCTCATTTTAGTGTTACCAACAGAGAGTACTTGTTATTCTGTTGGGCTTTTTATTAGTATCAGTACGATTATTGTTTCTGCTCAGTAAAGGCCAAAGGATGCTGTGATTCAAGGGGAGGAGAAGGTGCTCAGCCACCTCTCATTAGAATCTCTTCTGGCCCAGCGGAAAGCCTTGAAGATTCCCCTGAAATTCCTCAACAGACAGTGCCTGTGCTTGGGTGAGGGCTTGTTACACACAAACTGTTTGGATGATTTAAAACACAAGTATATAGAAATGTAACAGAAAAATGTAACAGCAAGCGACAGAAAACATGATCCCTTAGGTGCCATAGCTGCAGGCTTAGTGACAGATGATGCTGCAAAATGGCTTCAAGATGGGGTATTTACAAAATTGCTTTATGAGAATTTTACACTGCTAATCACAAGGCTCTAATAATAAGTCTTCCTCTATTAATTGAAATCTAGCTACTAGCTCACATTTTCAGACACTGTCTTTGTTAAAGTGTGTTGGAAACTTCTAATATTCCTTTTCCATTTCCAAGCCTGACTTCATATCTGACAGTTTCAGGATTGCCTTAGCCCTTCTGAATATACTAGATACAGCACTCATAATTTGATTAATTCTAATAATTTTTAGTCATTATTACTTTTTAACATATATTGGTACTGCAGATTAAATATTATTTATAGCTTTAATTTGTGTCCTGTTTGGATTGGACAATCACAGGGTAACTTGGCTATCATTATTATCATATTGTTTTATACTGCTCCTAAAATTAAAATCCATTCTTGTCTTTAAATGTTTTATTGTACTTGTCTTTCTTGTTTTGCATTGCATAGTCCATGATTAATTCTGTTAGCCAAGTGCATATGGCCTGCTTGGCTATCATCCATTATCTTCATCATTGTTGCCTCAAAATGAGCACTTTATTATTACCTTTTTCATCTTTCCAATTACCAGATGTGCTTTTGCATTCCCATACTTTTCCTACTAGACTGAGATCTACATTTAGAGTAAAAGTCCCAGCTCATTAGTCATTGAAGATTAAGTGAATTTTCCCTGGCTAAATACAGACAATCTGAGGGTCAGTTCCAGTGTTAGAAGAGTAGGTAACTTTTGAAAAACAGAACCAAGAATGGCTACTTCTTCTTCTAGAAAGAAAGCTTCATTTATTTCAAAAAATTGGTAGTTTAGTAGAGGATCAGATTTAGATAAAAGGAAAATTCCCTCTGCAAATCCTGTAACTACATTTGGTTCAAGTATATTTCTGCAGTCTCAGACGTCTTATCTAAGCTGAGGTTTGCCCTTACCCACCTATACTATAGCTGTGGTTTCCTGGAATGGCACACACACCACCACACCACCACCCCCCAAAAAAAAGAAACAAATACTTAAAACGTTGTGAAAAAAATGGAGTTAAATGTTTACAAAGGGCTGCCATCATCTCTCACTGTGAAAAGCCTCTTGCTAGGTTTCCATCCTAATTTTTCAGGTTCAGGCAACATAGTCTAGTTCAGTGTGCCAACACCTGAACACTTCTCTGACTGCATTCGAACTCCTAACCATGCAATGTTCACTTTGCCACAAGGTTAGCTGAGCTAAATGTGGCCTACTCAATGACAAACTAAGGAAAATATATTTTTTTTCTTCATTTCATTCATATAATTTAAAGAAAAATAGTTATCTATCCACCTAGCACCTCACTCCACTCCAGTATTATTTCTCTCAGTGTCTTCAATACAAATAGGTTAATTTTTTTTGTTGATATTTTTATAGTCCCATTATTGAACATTAAACAAAATTACTATAGGAACATTTCATATAATGCCACAAACTCTTCTTATGGTATAAATATTTCTAAATGTCCATGAATTCTTTCTATATAAGGTCCTTTGATTAAAAAAAAAGGAAGGAAATAAGGGAATATCTCTCTCTATGTCAAAACTTGGTACTGTAAATCTGTTTCTAGGCAAGAACCTACTCATTGCCCCACAAAGCAATGATGGAACCAGACCTGTGCATAACCCGGGGATACATAAGGGAAATGTTATATGATAAGTAAGGGAGGGAGCTGGCAGACAAAAACATGCTAGCTTCTGTTTTCTGACCTAAGTATGCTGCTTTGGGCATTTTAGAAAAATCTGTTAATAATCACTGTGAAGGAGGAAGAAAACATTACAACAGAAAGAAATCCCATGAAAGGGTGGGAGAACGTAAGCTGAAATGTTCAGAAGTGACTAAGGTGACAAGTTTCAAATCTCCCCCAATACTCTGATTTTCAAGGGACTGGCCTCTATTTCCCAAAGTTCAGGTGCCTCAAAAATGGCAAGCAGAGTACCAAAAAAGGAGGTCCTCTCTTCTGGTTCACCTTTGACAGTTGTATAGTCCAGGAAGGTCAGAGGAACTGTTGAAGTGCTGCCGCTTACAAGGAAACTCACAGGGCTCTTTAGTGCTCTGGCATTTAGCCCAAGCTTTTAATAGTATTTTGGTGGACTTAATTGTTCAAGTAACACTTTATAATTAGCCCTTTTTGTGCTGACCACAGCCTCTGAAAACCAGATTCGTTAAATTGTCCCTTTTTGAGTATCTCAGAATTGAGGCTCCCTTCTTCCCCTAAAGAAAAAGGTTTGCTCCTCAGGCAAATTCTTGTCCTTGATCTCTCTAGATCTGATGTTTATACCTTTATGCCTCTCTATAGCCTCTTACTCCAGGCGTAGTGACATTTACTTCAACAGAGCTCTGCCCAAGTGTTGTGCCGTAGTGACATACTCAGACTTGGTTTTTATGTGCCTGCAGAAGTAGAAGATGTCCCATATGTATCAAGATGACAGTGCAATGTGTTGAGAACTTCTACATATGAAGAGTCTTAAGATACCAGATCAAAAGAAATTGCAGAAGTGATAAATGTCATTTATACACTGGCAGATTAATATCATGGCAGTGTCTGGATTTTCATCTAAACATCACCGGGAAAAGTTTGACAAGTCTGGGATAGTACGGCATGGCTATTTCTCTCATTTGGGCTGATATTTGCTTGATCTGCTTGTATCTTATTAAGTTTGCTCTGAGCAGAAGAGCAGCTCTGCATCTTCCCTCCTGGCAAAAGATACACAAAATACCTTTTTATCTCAATGAACAGTTCGCATTCTTCTGCGGAAGTCAGAAACTTGCTATTGCTAAAATATCCTCTCTATCTTTTAGTTATGTGGTTGTATTAGCAATGGCAGATTGCCTTTGGTACTCCTTTGTTCTGAAGTTTTAGTAATGAAGTGTCTAGATACAAAACTTTGTCATATTATGTTTTGAAGGTTTTGTAGCAGCAGAAAGCGGTGTGCGTCTATGAGCATTTATAATGGAGAAAAGCTAAGTGATAAAGTGCACCTTTAACATAATGACAGTAATTCAGTCTCAGACAGTGAATGCTATTATACCCTCTTTTAAAGACTAAAATCAGTCAATTGAAATGACAATTATGATAATCCTCATGTAATGAAGATTATTTTGAAACAAAAATCTTTTTAGGTGTGTGTGCCTGTGAATGTGTGTGTATTTACTGTACCTAAGTACAATGTCAATGTTCTGCTTGGCTGGAAATTTTATACAAATATACCAGTATTTTCTAACCATTCTGCTGATTTCAGTTGATATTTAGTGTAAATTGATTTCTTTTAAAAAAAAAAAAAAAGTCCCTAAAAACAAGCTTTATATATGTTTCGGCAAAATACTCTGAGCATACAGCTTGTAAAAATGGGCAACCTTACAAAAGCAGTTAGCTTGATCAGTCTTAGAATATGACAGGATAATTCCTCCCCAAAGCACCCACTGCCTTTACCCTGGGTTTTGGCTTAACTTTCTAAAGGAAGCTACTTTGGGCTTCCAACAAACCACATGGATAGTTAATAGTGAGCAATAGTTCCAGCAAACGTTATTCTAACTGGGAGTCAGTCTATGACAGGTGGCCTGTCAGTTACCCGAGTTGAAAGAGAATATACTGATCATCTGAACTTAGTTCTTACATCAGCTAAGATTTTCAAAGTCTAAGGTAGGTAGGCAGCTAATCCTACAAAACTACAACCAAAGTTATAATTTTTCTTGGATTCCTTTGAAAGACTCGTTCTGTTTTTACAAATCAAGGCACTCACAAACGTTGTACAGCAGAAGTAAAATGCCACAAAAGCCACAACAAAGACATGCACATACAGGGAGTTCAAATGAAAAGGAAGTTACGGAAAAGATTTGCTGGGGCAAAGGTGGTGCTAAAGCAGGTAATAAGTACCAGATGACCACAGGCAACTTGCTTCCATAGTCTGACATGAATGTTACATAGAGCTCTTGCCCCATGAAACAGTTCCGACCTAAAATCCAGTAAATATTAGTACTAAGATTACAAGACACGTTGGAGAGGGACGCTTCAGTCAAACAAGGAAGGTGCTTGTTAGCAAAATGTAGCTCTGCGTTTTGTATATTACTGGCTGCATCACTTGCTCTTTGTCTCATAATGATACTCCTTACCCACCTCTGCAAAATACTTTTAAGGAAAATTGATATGTAACTATTGCTAAATGTTTTTTGTTCAAGATTTTGTACCTTCTATTGCTCAGTTGATTTCAAAGCAGAGAACTAATGCTGAGCCTCACAGAAACTCCCCAAGAGCTTCCCTTTGGCCAGGTGGCAGTTTACCTGCAGTGTTTAGCAATCCTCCAGGATGCATTCCTTCTTTGTTGAAGGATGGTGATTAGGATCAGGTGAATTTGTATTTTGGTTGCAGAGCAACCCCAAAAGTGGTAGTTCACAATAATAAAGCTGGTTATTTCTGGTTAATAGACATGGTTATTTCTTCTTAGACCTGACCTAGTTCTAATAATTTGCCATTCAAAAGATGCAGAACTTAGATCTTTGCAGGAAGTTGTTACAATTCACTGTGAACAGTAGCCTAAAAGGGTTGCCGTATGCAGTCAAATACACTGGCACAGTAGGGAAATGTGATCTTTTCTAAGGCTATTATTCTAATCATTTCATCTAGTCCCTTGTCCAAATATAATATGCACTGGCACAAAGTTAATTTAATTTTTTTTAATCCCTGCAACAGTACAAAAACCCATGACAAAGCAGGGTGTCGAACATGTGCTTTTAGGAAGTCCTTCATTGCCTGTTAATTGTACAATGCAATTGTGTCAAAGTGGTCTAGATGACATTGCTCTGCTCACTGTTTTGTGGCGAAGTTTAATAGCTGGAAGGCCAAATGCAGTAGCTGGCATTCGCTTTCAATACGTTTAAGTTACTGAGTATGGTTTCACATATACACATTTCAGTCATGAATAGCTGACTGTACTGTTCTGCACAATTGTTTTTTGGTTTATTAAACTGTCTTGGCCCTGATCCTGCCACCAAACTTCAGCCTGGCTCTGCACGACTCCCTGATGCAGTAGTGAGGACTTCAGCTGCAAAGCTTGCCAGGGTGCCTTTTCAGGTTTGTATCCATTGCAGCATCGTGTCCTCACAACTAGCTAATGAAATTGTTGGGTGGATCTTAAAAGCAGTATCTAAATCTTACAGGCCAAACTCTGCCCTGGTCTTGTGTCAGCAATCACCCAAGAGAACTCAACTGGCTGTCCTCCTCCTCCTCCCTCCAGTGTTCGTGAAGAAAAGGAACAAAGTGTTAGTCTTTTTGCTGCTCCAGAAAGCTGCATTGTACCTGAAGGTCTGACATAAGAGATCCATAGGAGCAGATTGAATCACTTCTCTTTTTTTTCCCCCATCCTTAGCTGGTGACTAATATTACTGCTGAGAGCCCCAGAGACATACACGTGCTCAGCAGTTGCTTCAGTGTGAGTCAGGTACTAAAAGTTACCAGCACTCCAGGCCCATGTACTCACCCAGCATTTTGTCTTCGAGGCTCCTTGCAAATGTTAATTAATCCTCACAACATTCCTGAGAGGTATCCCTACCCCTATTGTCCTAAAGGGAAAACTGAGAGAGATAATTAGAGCCTTGTAATGAAGTAAAGTCTGATGACCTGGAGCCCAATCTGCTATCTGGGTCAACAGACAGATTATGTCCTTGGACTGCCTAATTGTAGGCACCTAATTGTATTAACACACAAAAGCAGCAATTCACGCCATGGCAAAGAAATGATCACACTCCCCCAGCAGTCCTTCCCTCTTGGAAAATTACGTCACCCCAGGGCTCTGATTCATGATCCCTGTCAAATTTAGCTGTGGCAACTAAAGAAACTGCTGCTTGTACTACTGTCACAGCTAAATCTGAACACCCCTACTCTGGAATGAGACAGCAAATATTCTTCCTTAATAAGGATAGAATACAGCATTGCACATTATCTCGGAAAAACACTGTACGCCCAGGACCGGAACAAGTCACTGCCCATTCCTGCCTCAGTTTCTCTCTTTATATTTGCTGTTGATAAAGTACAAGCTTTCCCTAATTCACGTGCTTAAATTTTGTCTTCAACATTATGAAGCAATTACTAGGACAGGACTCTAATGAGCAACTAACTGTTCAACTCAATTCTGAGTTGGTGGACTGAACACTGGCGGATCACAGAGAGGAGCTTTGAAATGCCAGTCTTGAAGTCAGTAAATTTTTTGGGAAAAAAAGGAAACACCTCTGTCATGCTTAAGACTTACTACTGCTAGAGCTGGTCTAAATGATTTCAACTGAGATAACTGGACTGTAATTTAGAGATTCTGTCAGTTTATTTCTTTGCTGATATTTTTGACTAAAAAAATCCTGTTTTTCAATTGAAAAGCTGTAATATTTCCATGGCAAATGTAGGCAAATTTAAATTTTGAGCAAAAGAAAATGCTCTGAAATTGAATTCCACAGAAATATGTATTTTGATTTTTTTTAATCATTTTGTTGTGTGTAGAAAGATTGAAATCGCCTGAAGGACTAAAATTCACCAAATATTTCTTATCAATAACTAAATACATTCGTCTATAGGGATATATTGGTTTCATTACTACACATTTAATGTTGGAAAAAAATCTTTTTAGCCTCAAGTGCTTAGGATTTGGGTTTTTTAATTATTTCCCTCTTCTCCCCACCAAATTACTGCTGTCCCAGAGGTTAAGGTCTATTTTACTGACTTTGAAACAATGTTTAGGCACACTCCAAAGGAAAAGAAAAAAAAAAAAACAACAAAAAAACAACCCCAAAACTCAGGTGTTACTACCTGTCTCATATGCTGAAATGCAAAGCAATTGCATGTCATCAGAAATACTTTCCCTCTATTACAGGCTCTCCTCAGTATAAAAAATTCTATCTGAAACTTTAGACAAGCACTACATTTTGTAGTCCTGAGATTTAAGAGTAACATGATGAATTTCAGAAGCATCAGCATAAACATGAGTGCAGATTGCTGGGGTTTGTATGCAGCTACATCCATCCTTCAAACTTTTTTTTTAACCTACCTTGTGGCTAATGACCTCAGGTGGGAATATGAGAGTATTGCATTTAAAAAGCAGAAAACTTAGAAGCCAAATGTAGGTTTTCTGCTGTTCTATATGCTCTGAAGAGACAGACCAAAATCAGAAACCTAATCAGAACACCTTCAATTTATTTTGCTAGAGTTGAACTCAGCAAAACAACAATTGCTTTTTGATTTTCCATCACAGAAGTCTGACAAAAGCAAAATACAGCATTGGACACTGACTTCTAAAACATTGTAGAGATTGAGCATTCTGCGATTGATCTGTGCTCTTTAAGAGAGGGCTTTGCTTCGTTGTTCAGCTTGACACCACAGCCCTGAAGGAGAAGACTGGAGAGGGATCTACACTCGCTGCTCTAGAAGCATCTCGCATCCCAGGGGCCAACAATCACACCAGCCTCAGGGGGCCCCAGAGCCCCTAAAGAATACCAGCTCCTGCCAGCAAGCTCAAGGCCAATGTCTGCTAATGGCCAGCTTCACCAGCTTTTCTCCTGCTAAACTTTGCCTACCCAAGAAATTGTGGTTTTCAGGTTGCTCTGAGACCAGCTGGCTCTTAGGCATTTGGACATAACCCCCTGATTGAGAATCACCATTAAAGACAGTAAATTGATATTGTATTAAAAATAGTAATAAAAGCCACTTACATAATTTTGCATTTTCATACACTTAAAGAATGTCAATTTATCGAAAAAAATAACAGTCCACTTGCATCCAGCAGACTGAGCCAATAATAATGATGTATTTTACAATGTATGAACTTTGCCATGTGCTGTAGAGGTATCAAAAAAATCAATACAACTAAATTGACAATCTTGTCAATGATTGAAATTAATTTCCATTTTTCTGGTACTCCACTAAACTGAATTCCATAGTGTCATATTAATTAACATCCCACTCAGATGGTCTGTGTAGCTGAAAAACAACTAGGTAATCTCTGGGCGCACTCAGGGAAAGGGCTGTATTACAAACAGATTAAGACAGTGGAAGGTATTCATACGTAGTCACAAATTGTTTACTTACTAAGTTAACTGCAAAGACTCTTTGGAGTTATCAAGGTTATAATTTCCAAAAGACACCTGTCATGCTGTATTCTCAGCTGGACTCTCAGCACCCAGTGTTCCTGGCAAATGTATATCATATCTACGGCATTCCAGAAGATCTGGGTCTGCCTGAGCAGGCCGTAAGACCCAGAAACTCATTTAGAAAGAAACTGTCACGCTGACTAAACTGGGTAGCTGTGTCTCAGGGAACTCAGAGAATCCTAAAAACAGGAATGAAACTTAAACAGGGTCACAGGGGAGAGGCCTTCATATTTTCTGACTATAAACTTGTGAAATGCTTGATTTAACATAAAACAGACCTAAGATGAAGTTCAGAGGGCTGGACTGAAAGGGATAAGGACTTGCAGCTATGATATGGAGCTATCTTGTCTTTCTAGTCTGGTTTTGGGGGAGTCAGTCAACTTAATTTGAAAGACCCTTAGGTTTTGGTTAGTTTTCCTATTTACATTCCAGACAACAAGGAGTATGTTTTTTTCAGAGTAAATATTTTGTTATTTGCGATTATGTTTCTGCAGCTGAAATCAAGCAGCTGGATCAGAGAGATCCTCTGGGATGGGTGCTAAGGGCCATGTTTTTCACCTTGGTCTTTTGGGCCATGCCCTTAATTGGAGCTTAGTGTCCCATTAATGATTGTGCCTCCTGGGATTTATATGACCATTTCAGAATTGCAGTTTCTGCCTAATGTACGGCTGAACAACAAAGAGTCCTTGTAGCCATATCCCAAAGGTCCCCCTATTAAATATACAGCAGTTCTCAATTAACCTGATGTTTAAAAACCACAATGGCTCTAAAGGCTATCTGCTTAGGAAAGTCCCTGGTCTAAACTGATATCATTTAATTGTCCCCTAATGCAATTCCGTCCATATGCAAAGACCAGCTTGTGTGTGACACTAATAGTTGACTTTGTGCTCTGCTGTGACCAGGCTAACAGATTTCTGTGCCCATAAGTATCGGTTTCAAGGCATTAGGATACTGAAATTAACCTTGCTTGTATCTCAGAGTTCACCGTATCTGCAAGTTTAAGGAGTAAGCACAATGAGTTCCTACGAAGTTTAAACCACTGCAGGAATAATATGTCACAGCTCTTTCTGTGAGATCAGGAGGGTGGATATGAAAAAAAGAAAACGATAAATTCACTGATCTCATCACCAGTGTGGAAGGACGGTGCTGACCTGTTTCCACGCTCAGGAAAGTTAATTCCACCACCTTTCTGAAACACCTGTGACAAGCCAAATCTTAAAAAAGAAGACAAATTATTTAACTACAAAGTCAACTTGCCAAGGTAAAATTAGGTTTCAAGTAAAGAAACTTATGTGAGTTGTTATTATTTTTACATGCTCAAAGAGAGATTTCCTGATCTTCCTAATACATTTGCTCCAACCTCAGTTTCAAAAAGGGCTAGTGACATAGCCACAAAGAAGTGTACTTAGTTGCTGGTCCTCTGAATTTACTCAAATGGGTAGAGAGAAAATACTTAAGGTCTGCATAGGACCAGATATATATTTGCATGTGTCTAGTAGAGGAAATTAAAAGCTTTCCCTTGTTACATACCTGAATTTCTGAGTTTTAGGCTCCTAGCATGCTCCTGGAATGCCTTCCTTGGTGTCTGATTCTCCAAGCTGTCCGATTTCGATTGGAAAAATGTATCAGTGGGAAGAAAAATCTTGCTTCCTGAAAAAAGCAGTACAGCGGAATGTTTACAACGTTACGGGAGGGGGAAAAAAACCCATAAAGAAAAACCAAAGACAAGAAAGCAAAAAACAGGCTGTCCATGCTTCACCCACAACCTCATCATTCACTGGCACCTGGGATTTCTCTTTCTAACCACTGCTGAAAAACCTCCTCTGAGCTTTCGAAGATCAAAGCAAAATTTTAAAAACTGTGAAAGTTTTAGTAAAACCAAAACAAACACCACCACCACCACCACCACCCCCCGAAAATTATCCTGTGGGAACACAATTAGTTTTCAGAAAGAACGTTTTTTGCAAAAGAAAACCAACAACTACCAAGTACTCTGTCAAGGGAGAGACAGGCCTTGTGGCCAGGGCACTTTAATAAGTCTCTGGAGATCCGAGTTCAGAGCCATAGATTTCTTGTGTGAGCCCAATGCCAGAAACACCAGCTGCTAGAAGAACATGAGGATGAAAGTCTTTGATTTCCTTAAAAATATAAATTTAGCTCTTGTTATTAAAATATAAGTTTGAAGCTGTATGCTAAGGGAAGCAGATACTGGGGAGTGAAAGGGAGCAGAAACGACACTGGTTCTGAGCTGTGATCTGGTACATTTCTATGAATAGATTAACTCTAAATTCACTCCCCTAAATAATTCCTTCCAGCCAATGGCTTTGGAGTTCTGATTTATCATCCCAAAGCTTTAACAAATGATAAGGCTAATGTGAGGTCCTTTTCCATAAATAAGGTCCAGCTGAGCACAGAGAGGTATAATTTGTTATAGAGAAGGAAAAACCTAGGCTGACCATAGGGAATGGGAAGTTACTCATCACTAATGGCTAGAAAGTGCCTCTTAATGAGAAGGAGAGTCCAGGTACAGGTTATCAGAGAAATTTCCTGGGATATCTCCAGAATCTCAAGAGTGCTTTGGTCTGGCTTTTAAACTGTTCTTTGAGTCCCTATCCAAAAACAACTAAACCAAATAAAAACAACAACAACAACAAAAAGGAACCTCACTAATATTCAGGAGTTAAGAAAGAGGGGAAGGCATGTGGGATCCCTGGTGGCATCTCCCCAGGGGACATCAGAGAATGAGAGGAGTGTATTTCTGCTCTCTTCTCACCCCATTTGCCTCCACCACCCTTCTTCTTTCCTCTCTTGCCCCTCCTTCTGCTACAACTCATCTAACATTTTTTTATCTGTTTACAGCCTGCTGATCCAACCCATCAACCTGGCAAGGAGATATCTACCTCTTTTTGCTGAAAAGTTTTTATTTTTCTGATATTTTACTTATTGAATCTCCTCCCCATATAGTCAAAAGAGGTGAACAGCAGAGGCATAGTCAGGAGGGGGGAAGGGATCTCCAATTGTCAGCCATGGTAAACTGTTAGTCTAGCCTACAATGACACACAAAACTATGCCTAACAGCTTGCTCCTATTGAAAGGAGGTTGGCTTGCTCCCCCTCTTGGGTCAGTGGCTCTGCTGTCAGTATGAGTCAACTATAACTCAGCAGAGAAATATCTTTTTTTTTTTTTTTTTCCTTTTTTGTGTTCTTTCCTGGTCTAGTTTCTGTAGATAAGTGAGTTAAATTGACTAAGTGAAGCACCCAACAGGAGCCAGACCCATCACAAGGTAAACAACAGATGTGCAGAGCTGGGACTGGCTAGGACTCAGAGTACAGGAGAGTGAAGCTCCACTCCTTGACAGTGATGATCTGGTGCATTAGCTCAGACGGTCATGGAAAAGTGCCTTGGGACACAGAAAACTGAAGTGACTCAAAGTTAATTCCAGAGAAAATTTTGATGAAGTTATACCTCACCATTACCAAAAGAAGGGGGTCCCACTAAGCCAACTAATTTGCTGAATAAACAGGAAAGAAATGATGGGGGGAAATTATGTTTTTAACTGTCTTAAAGAAATGACTTAGCCCAACAAAGTACTCAATAATTGCCAAGTTAGTCCACAGGGGAGGACCAAAGGGCACAGCTCAGTATGAAAAGAACAGGGGATGAAAAAGGCAAAAGTTGTTGGTTGTGGTTTACAACTTCACCTGGCACTTTGCATGTTCACCCACCTCTTATCTGAATGCCTGCAGCATTTCCATTAACTTCTCTGTGAGGTAGCTAAGGTTACCCGTGTCTTGCAGATGGAGAATCGAAACAAAGAGTGCTCAAATAATTCATATTAAGTCCCAGAGAAAATAGGGGTCTGCTTGGAATTTGAGCCCAAAATTTACCAAGTTCGCTGGTGTTAACAAAGAAGGACAAGTTCCTTCTGGTTCTGAAGACCCCAATGAAGGCAATGAATGAAGGAGAAAAATGATAGAACTTACATCAAAAATCCACCCTTACCACACTCCTCACAGAAGCCTTGATTATTCGATACGTGCTGTCTTCCTTCACAATGTTTGTATTATTAAACAAAATTTGTATTGTTAAAGATTTTAAATAAAGCAACTTCAGTAAGTACACTGAGAAAGCAGCAAATGCACTTAAAGCAGAAAGCTGCCTTTATCATTATAATAATAGCATGGAAGAGCTTTATGAAAAAAAAAATCAAGTGTACAAATTATCCGACATTCATTGCATGACATCCTGACAGCTATGTTAGTCCTGTTAAAAATATCCAGGAGGACGGCACATTGCAGATGGTACTTCATAATGTGTTCACTTAAAAGCAGTCATTCTCTACCTCAGAGAGAGCGCAGCTTGATGAAGGCCATAGGACACTCGGTTCAGCCAGTAAAAGCTGCTTGATGAGGGCGTCTTTATTTAGTTAGTTAGTAACTTACCCATTCATTCATTTTATGCAAGAAAATTTGATGAAACTTGAAGGAAAAATCACAGCCTTGTACCTTCTTTGTGTAATCCAGAATCCAGAATCTAGTTCAAATAATGTCTGCTTCTCTGAGAATTACAAGTGTGAAAAATGGGTTAAAATGTCCTAGACTTTCACCTCTGGAAACATGAGCTCAAACCTGGCTTCCTATAGGTTACCAGTGAAATGATTGACTATTTGTCAGTGCCACAAAGCCAATAAATTACTGGGCAACCTGATAGGATTGATTGTCAGAAGATGCCCAGGAGTGGAATATCCTACCCGGGATGAGTTGTCTAAGGACAACCCTACAAGTGACCTTCAGGAACAGTCCATCTCACAGCCCACCCTGCTCACTCCCCCGTTCTGCTTTGCAACAGAAAAAACACATTTGCCTAGAATATCATACGGAAGAATATTTTAATAAATACCAAGTAGAGAAATATAATTTTCTTAGCAAACAAGATGTCAACTCGACAGTACAAATGTCATATTTACATTCATCTTATTAAGATTTATACCATTTAATGTTGGGCTTTAAGAATTACACTATAAACGGAATATAATTTTCATATAAAAGGGACGGTATATTTTTAAATCAAGCCTGTAGAAACTCACTCATCAGTGGTTTATGAAACTCGAGTACACTGATGCTTCAGTACTCAATTAATGTCAGGCAATATGGATTTCAATCTGGCTTGAAATATATTTAAACAAATGAAGTAGATACAAATGTTGGCTCTTTGGCCAGCCAGAGCTAAAAATCCATTTTCTACACCATTTATAATAAGAAGTAATCTGAATGTAATTTATCTAAAGCACAATATGTTTCCCTAATTTTTACATGTAACCATTACTTATAGTTTAAGTAATAGTTCTATCCATGGATCTTAGTGCACTTAATTGAAAATGCATGGTATTAAAATGTAAGAATCCATCCTTCAAAAATAAAAGCATTATCCTAAGGAATAATTGAAGTGGGGGAGCAGGAGGTAGGAAAAGGCAAAAGAATGGAACCTTAACAAAAAATCCTTAAATGCAAACATTTCTTCCCCTTTATGTTATATCAGGATTGTGTTTGAATGAAATTAGTCTCTCTCAGCCCCATATTTCAGTTCAGATTACAAAATTCTCTCATCTGATTGTCACATTTTGCGCTGAAGTCAAATCCTTCTGCAGCAGAGTGACATGTCAAGGGTGACAGTGACAAATTGTCACTAAGTAAGGAATAACACATGACAGGGCGTTCGGCCATAATGAGATATATGCATGCCTCGAGAGCGTTTGCAGGCATGAGGCTGAAGGGCGATTGCTCCCAGCACTCATAATGTTGCTAGGTCTCATTAAGACTTTACATGCACTGGAATAGATTTCTAGTGATTAAAAGAAAAAAAAAAAAAAGGATTTATGAATGAGTAAATCATGTAGCAAGTTTTATTTTTATTCATACTTACCTAGAAGTTTGTATGGCTTATAAGGCTGGGGCGAAAAAGGAGAAGGGGTCTTTTATCCCTCTTTTAAATTTTTTATGCTACTGTCCATCACAGTAACCTGCAAGTTCCATGCCCTCTAAATGAATAGCATCAGTGAAATCTTTGGCCTAATGGACTTGATGGTGTTCTCTGACACGTATTCATTTGTAGCCATAAACTCTACATGGGTAAGGTGTTACTCTTCAAATGTATAATGATTTTATTAATGTCCCTTTTTGTTGATGTGGGTTTAGAGGTAATACAGGGGCATGTCAAAGTTTACAGAAAGGTTTTTAACTTATCCTTTGTGATTTGATTTCTAATGACTTTTTAAACTTAGTGCCTCTTAATTAATTATAAGTACAACTGCTTGACCCTGACAAGACTATCATAACATAGGGACTTTTATGAAGAAGGTCAGGCCTGTGGTTAAAGGGACATAGGAAGTCATATATTCAGCTCAGCCAGTGTCTCACACCACCAGGGAAGGAAGAAGAGAAGATGTTGTTACGGAGTTTATAGTAGTCCTCATACTATAGATCCAGTTGACTCAGGATTCTGGGCAAGATATAGGACAGTTGATTGTGCAGAAAAAAACTTGAAGTCAGGTAAAGTGGGCAGTAGCAAGAGCAGGTTGACTGTCCTTTCCATGCCTCAGTTTCCTTGATTATGAAAGGCTGCCATGAAATTTCATTTCTCTGTAGAGCACACAAAGCTTTGGGGGCTAAGAATAGTCCCAATTCAGAGCGCAAAGCTTCTTGGTGCTAATTTCAAGTATAATTTTCAAGTATAAGAAGTTTGCCACCATAAGCAATAGCAGTCAGTGACTTTCTCCCATTCAAGAGACAAAAAAACCTTATAATTTTTGTCTAAAAGTGAAAGCCAAAGTCTCGTCCTATTCTCTTCTTCACTACATGTACTGTCTCATTTTGCTTTAAAAGATGAAGAGGAACCAGCAATACTGTGGCTGCTAATCAGATGTCCCAATATTTAGGAAACTGCAGTGATGTTCCCAGAAGATTTTAACATTGAAGAAAGGTAGCGGGTGATAGTATGTTGTATCTTTTGTCTAATACATGGAGCATTAGGAGCATCTTCTCCTAAACAGAACTCCCTCACGTCTCTGAAAGAGGGGCAGGTCATGACACACAGTGAAACCGAAGAACGGATGGGTGCTTTGGAAGAAAGAGGAGAACAAAGAACTCTGAAGTCCAGAAGCTGAGACTCTGTCCCTGCTTGGATGCCTGACATGAGAGCACCTGCTTGTTAAAGCAAACCTTAGTCACAAATTAGTTCATTAGTCACAGTAATTTTCAGTAGTTCTATAGCATCTGTCATTTTAGAACTTCACGGACCCTTCACAGAAAAAACTTTCCATTTTGCTCTCAGACGCGTCTTCATAAGCTACTCAGATCAGTCCATGACAGAGCAGAAAAAGAGAAAACAGATCTCCCAGATGTAAGGAATCTTTCCAGCATGATATTCTTCGGGATATCCCAAATTTATTTCCCAAATCTCAATCCCAATAATGCATAAAATTGGAACTGATCTTGAAAGGCTTTTCATTTGGATTTGAAATAAAAAAGAATTGGTGGGTGCTACCAGATTGCTAGGAATGGGGCAAATCAGAGACACTTTCCATTACAGAAAATAATTAGAGCCTATCAGACTGGCCTGAGGCCTCGGATTCAAACCCTTACTCCTGTAAATGACTCCCAGTGAAGTATTTTTCTTCCTGCCAAGAAGAGCAGTTTTGTGCCCTTACCTCTCACCCAGCAGGTCCCCAGCCATACATCCCAGCCTCTAAACGGCAGTGCCAATCACCAGCCTCAGCTCTCCCATTCAAACAATAAAGTCACAGGCCTCTTGGATCAGGGAACAACCCCTATGGCTGGAGCTGACAACCTTGGATTCGTTGCTCTCCCAGCAATAAATGAGTTATGCAAGTACATAAATTTCAATTACTCACTGCTTTGGAAAGGGATTTCTGGATTGTATTATCTGCGGTTATATCCTTGGCAGTGGGGCCACCCAGGCATTTTTCAAACAAGAGCGACACCTGGGTTGTGGCATGCACTCGAATGGGCTAGTTTATGCTTGCAACCCTTAACTGTCCCACAGAAATATGTTTCACAGATGGGTTGGTCGTTGAAACAAACTGGGAAGTGAACACAATGATGGCAGTTTTATGCATTGGCAACTTGTCTGTTTTAATTTTAGACTTTCTTGATGGCTGTGTTGGCCCTTGACAGCCATGGCCCCCAGATATTGCAGAATAGGATTTTTTTATTTTTTGATAGTACCATTTATCCTTATTATATCATAGCCTTCTAAAAAGCAACGCATTTGCTGCTGCTATTCATGGAGAAAAATTATGACAATGAGCCTAATTGTCGATTCGTACCCATGAACTCTAATCTGCTTTAGTATATTGTCTTTGTTATTTGCAGTATGCCTCTCCTGGTGCAAACATACAAGGGGCAGTCCACGTTGAGTGGAACAGAGCACGGAGACGTGCCTCAAAGACACACAGAGACTCCCAAGCTTCAGGGTCTCCCACCCTCCTGACCTAAACAGCTTGCACCCTGAGGAGACAATGCCTTCTGTGGGAGCACATCAGCCTCTAGGGATTGTCCAAGTCTCTTGAGAAGTCACACGAACGGCCAAGAGAAATGCTGTAAGCAGAAGTGGATATAGGGAGCATGCCCAAATTTTATATGGAGATCTGGGGTCAAGTCAGCTTGGGCCCAAAAATGGAGTGAAGAAAGTTCAGGATCTCTCCAGAACTTTCCAGCTTCAAATGTGTAGGATCTAGTGGATACCCAGAGAGAAACATTAACACTGGACGTGGGAGGCCAAGTGCTCGTGGGGATTCAGTCATACACCCCCAAACCCAAGAATACTAATGAAAGCCTCAGAGAGCTAAATGGACTCAAATAAATGAAGCAACCTGGTCTAGTGGGAGGTGTCCCCTGCCCACAGCAGGGGGATTGGAACTCAATGATCTTTAAGATCCCGTCCAAACCCAAACCATTCAATGATTCTATGATCTCTAAAGAAGAAGGAAGCAAGAAGGGCCATGTTATGCCTTGTCCATCACCTGTGCAGTACCTGCCAGATCTCACCAGTCACTCTGCCTGGTGTTTGCTAGCTCAGCACCGCGAAGCAGGCAGCATGGGAAGAAAGGAGCGTAGCAAAGGACACAGCAGTCTAGACAGTGCTGCATTTGAGTCTCGAAGTTCAGCAGTACTCAAGGAGCTCTGGCATTCCTTGTGACAGGAGGAAGCCTGCAGGCTTTTTACAACAATGGTTTCAGCCAGACCAAGTCCAGGGGACAGGAAAAACGCTATGAAGTGACTTTCCCACCACTTCCAGACAAGCTTAAAAATCTGTTCAAATGGGAATTGAGTCCTGAGCCTTTAGATAGAAACCTCTTTGAGCTGAGAGTAAACCAGAAACCGTTCTAGGGTTGTCTCTTTTTTTAGTTTGGATGTGTTACTAACACAGTATAACGCTACAGTCAGCTACACATCATCCCAACTGTAAAAATTAAAAAGAGCTGTTGAATGTCAAGTGATGAAGCACTAAGTGTCACAACTTCAAAAGTCCTGTTTTTCTGGCAATATTTACTTATTCACATGACACATTAACATATGTAATAAGTACATAAAAGAACAAATGTCATATGGAGAAGAGAAGTCAATGTGTACCCATAACATAGTGAACAGTATCAGAAAAACCTTAGATTGTTTTTATTTCTTGACTCATATACCTGAAATACAACCCCTATACTGCAATAGCACTTTTTTCTTCTGTGATTGTACAGCACCTCGCACTGTCAGGGTTCACGACTATTGCTCCTCTTTTCTGCCTCAACACACCTAATAGAGAAGAGTTTCCTTTTCACGGAATTTCTTCTAGAGGAGTTTATGAAAAAAAAAAAAAAAGAAAAAAAAAAAAGAGATAGATTTATAAAGAAGAGCTGTTCTCTAGGAAGTTATTTTGAGCATCTTTAGCTCTAACTTTGCCAGCAAAGGTTCATCTCATCAGTCCTTAACTGCATAAGCAGTGCACGTTATTAAGCCATGAGGCTGCCACAGGATTATTATGCAAGATTATGACCAGATCTTGAAAGATCGTTTTGTCTCAGCTTTTCAACTGGCATACGCTTAACTGCTTTGCTCGTTTTCAAATTATGTGTAATGTCCATTGCATGTGTCATATGGCAAACATCAGCCAGTTCTGCAAAAGCTGTTTCTAAACATGTTTGGTTAGACTTTTTTTTAAGGCAAGTTCATTTCCTCTGCCAAATTTAAAGAATAGACAGCCTGACGTGTATGCAGCATTTCAGCTTCACGGTCAATGGTCTTCATTCATTATTTGGGTGTGAAAATAAAGTGTAAGAAATGAAATGCTGCTACAGCCTTCCCTACATCTGATACTAGTAATCCATTCCTCCAATGAGAATATTATGGGTTTGGTACATATGCAAAGAAAACAGAAACACAACACAAAGGCGAGTGATGAAAATGTATGAGCCAGATACAAAAAAAATCGCATTATATTTTAGGCCAGTACATCCTAGACCTAAACTCTTTTCTTCTCCAAAAGAATAAAGATTGTATTGCTATTCAGCTACTAAGTTAGAACAGATACATGTTGCCATTTTAGACTTCTAAAGAGTGTGGATATCTGTGGCTAAATAAATCTCCCAATTTTTAAACTAGCAGAACAGTAGCAAAGATGCTGACTATGTGCTATTCATTATATAAACTAATACATTTGACAGCTGAACCGAGACTCTCACTGTTACCTTCAAACTTGAACTTCGACTTGACTTAATCCTATATCAAATGATAACAGTTTACCATCTGTCCTTGGTCAGCCCAATGGAAGACTTCAAAGGATAGATTTAATAGCATATAGTTTGGCCTTGACATACAGACTGTATCTGTTCTTACTTAAAGAACAATAAAACCTTGTATTTCATTTCTTTTTTTTTCCTTTTTCTTTTTTTTTTTTTTTTTTTTTTAACAGATGGAGGGCTGGTGCCTTATTCCATTCTGTCACCCCATCTGGACGCCTTAAATGTGATACTAAGGGAAGCATGGGGTGAGCCCACCAAAAGCTCAGTTCAAGTTGAGAAACAGTGAAAAAGGAAAGAAAATAGACCGATACCTATCTTGTGTCATGGCAAATTAAAGGCATTTAAGGCTGCCATAGGGGAATGTGGAGAAGAAATCAGCACTGACTTCTGAAATAACGATGGCAGAACATAACAATGCAGCATTAGCGTGCGCTGCAAGCTCTGAAAGAAGTACAGATGCTTCATCAGTGACATCTAATTGAAAATAAACATTTTTTGTCAGTCAGTTTATGTGGCACTTTGCAAAGCAGCAAACCGCAAGTCTAAACATCACAGGAATCAATTTCTTCTTACTGTTCCTCCTGAGATCTCACCTGGCTGAGTTCACCACAGGAAAACCTTCTTTGGGGAATTCAGAAAATGTGTTTTACTCTCACTGCAAAATTGAACGAGCTTTTTGTTATAATAAAGAGTTCAAAAGTTTTTTCTGTGAAACACCCCAATGCATTAATACAGCGATGGCATTTTTTAAACTCAGAGTAGTATATTCAGTTAACATTTTTTAAGGGATGAAGGACCACTGAGATAATTTAGTCTGAGCTACTATCTGTTTAACAAATGATTGAACACAGTAATTCCTAAAGGAGAGTATCTTCTCCTTACTATCAAAATGTAGTACTATTGTGGTTTAACAAATATTGCACCAGTGCATGCTGACTCCTTTGTCTGCAAATGCTCTGCAGAGACAACTAAAGATGAAGTCTTCTCTTTTTGCATCTCTGAAGTAACTAGCATATTCAGCAGTGCTATAAAATAATCAATAGCAAATGGGTTTATTCTCAGTGATTATTCAGAGTTTTCTCTGGTCATTTACATATGTGGACTTCAAAATTCCTTTGAATTGCAAAACAGTGAAGCATAACCTTATCAATGGTGGGGTGCTTTCATTTGAATGTAATGCCCCTGATCCTATAAGCAAGAGCTTCAGTCACCAGTTACCTTTAATCTAATACTTTCAACCTAGTGAAGAAACTTAGGGGAAGAAATGAAGGATGGCAGGATAACACAAAGGCAAATGATTAACAAATACTAGGAATTTATCCCTATGCCTTCCTGGTGTATGTGTCCCTCTGTAGATATGAAAAAGCAATGTAATTCCCTTCCCTCCTAGCAAAGGATGTTGGGTCAGTCACTATAGACAAAAATGCATCATAATGTTGTCATTTCAATCAAAGCTTTGAGAGACAATGCCAAGTCCAATGACCAAAGGTTTGTAAAGGTATGAGCAGGTTTCTGCTTCATGAGTCTCTGCATAGACCCCTCTAATCGTATTTGAGCATATTATTTACCAGATAAATGAAAATAGAAAAAGAAAGGGAAAAAAATCAAATTGATCCAGACCAAATATATTTTTGTGCTTTCTGTGACAAAGATAAAACCCTTGCATTTCGTTTGGATTTAAACAAATCATTTTGGTAACTTCTTTTTTTTTTTTTTTAAAAAAAAAAAGGCAGAGAAAATGCAAGTCTAAATTGTTACAAAACTGCTGATGCCAACTTTCCCCATTTTCACCTCTGACTTTTATTCACAAATTGCAATGCTTAGGTAGATCACTTGGAACGGAACAGCCCTGTTTTCAATCTCCCAGGACAGCATCCCAGCCCTGAAGCAATAAAGCTATTTAAGGTATGAATCTCTCCTATTGACACTGTTCCACTTTGGGAAATAAGCATTTCCTAGATCAAAGACTGAAACTTGAGTAGATATCTTAAACACAAGACTGCATAATTACTTTATAAAAAATATATCTAGCTCGAAAGCTCCATGTAATCTCTGCTTCAGAATGCACTCTGGCTGGGGAGTTATGTACTCTTCTAATGCACGGGAAGGGCTTGATTTAAATCCCTGTCGTCAGTTCCTCTGTGAGAGACCACACGACAGCACTTCCACAGAGAGCTGCTCCAAGGAGCCAGTTTTTCAGGAAATAATAAACGAACATGCATCTGCATATATGCTGCAACTTCTGTGCAGCTGAGAACAGGGAAAGGAGGGTTTGAACATGAAAACTTTTGTCCTCTACCAGTACCTCAGGCACCTGGCATGAGGCAGGCCAGCCGGCACCTAAACACCCAAATCCCCAATCACTGCCTGAACCATGAGGGAACGGCACCTGGCAGTGTTACATAGTGGAAATCTTCAGAAATGTGTTTTGTCCATTGGTAAGGGGTATTCCTACCTCGTTTCCTCTAATGGATGTTTCTCCCATTCACTAGCATGCTTTTACTGGTGTTCTCATGGATGTAACCAAAGCAGGCTGTCTGCTTTGAGATAAAACCTGCAAGGATGCTGAGATCAGCACAAAACTGGGGGGAAAGGAAGTGTTTTAAAGCTCTTTACCAAAGATCTCGGTAGGTCTCAAGGACTCAGTTTGTAGCTCTTACATACGAGTAATGCTGGGGGATCTGTTTGAAGGCTCCAATAAGGTAACGAACCTGTTTTCTTAACGATCTGTCCTTTCTCATGTGCAGAGGGAAAGCAAGTCAAGTGTGTCCTTATACACTACTTTAGCAAAATGGATGTGCAGTACACACTTCATTACGACCGCCGTGGGGATTAAAAGTAACTCGAGCAAATGGCCCCAACTCCTTGTAATTATCTTTTGAAGACACTCGAAGACAAAAGAAAAATAAAACCCTGAACTAGCTCAAGGACAGCAGAGTTTGCTGAGGGACCAGTGAGCAGTAACACAGGCCGTAGGTTTAGTGGTTCCCCTCCTGAGCCTGGCTCTCCCGCACAGTGTCCCCAGGCCAGTGGGTCCCATGAGACAGGAACCACACAGAAGTCCTCAAAAAAGGAGCCCTTCCATGGATATGTGCAGGCCAAGACTGAAAGGCATCCGGCTTTGTGTCTGAGCAATGCTGCCCTCCTATGGCACGTCGCTCAGCCCACTCACTTCTGCGCTGACACCCCGTGGTCTCAAATGCTTCAACAGGCCCCAAACCCCACAGAAAAGGCAGAAGGAAAGGGGTATGTGATGATCAATCAGTTAGTCTTTCTGGCTCGGGGCCTCTGAAACATATTCCCAGATAACTGATCCAGCTGGCAAAGCCCCACACCCTGTCTAGACCCTTGGACTGGGCCACAGTCCTGCCCTTCCCTCTGAAGTCTCCGGGCTGTGTAGCGCATTACCCTGTTAACCCCTTCAGAGGTAACACAACAGAGAAGCAAGAAGCTGAGAAGTTGAACTGAGAGCACAAGTACTCTCTTGAAAACGTACCTCCAAACCATCATGACAAGCACAGATCTGTAAGAAGCCCTGACTAGGATCTTACTGCACCGTCCAGGGGGACCACAGCCCAGCCTGGGTCCTTAGGCCAACCCAGTACAAAGGGAAGAGCAAGACCTAACTTGCTTAAAGATTACTTTTCTTTTGGCAACAATCTTTAGCTCCTTTCTTACCTACTTACTAGCAAAGTTCCTCTTCTTTGTTGCCACAAAGTGGCTGCAAGTGGCTGTGGAGTTGCCTCTGCAGACCCTGCTCACAGCACATCTCCACAGCTTTGTGTGGACTCCCTTCAGTACAGGCCCTGATGGACCCCCCTTGGGGTTTTCTCAGCTTACTAAACCTTCTTTCCACTACACCACCAGTCTCCACCCAAGTCAGTCAAGATGTGTTGTTTATTGGTGGGACCTAGCTTTAAGTCCTGAATACGTGTGGAGGTTTATTAAATTAATACGCCACTTTGGCTTATCCGAAATATGGCACAGAAGGCTAAAGGTCAGCAAGTAGTTCAGCAACAATAGAGATGCCCACATGTGAATCTACTGTATGTAGACAAAGGCCTATGGCTACATTTTTGTGAATGTGGAGAAGGAGGCTTGAACTGGGTACACCTCATGGGTTTACAAGCAGCTGCAGAAGATAAATGTATAAGGGAAAAGAAATTATTAACTGAAGAGATTTAGCATGGCAGGAAAAATGGAAATCCGTGGACTCTGCTCAGATCCAGTAAGTGCCCTGGCTTGTAACCGCGTATTTTGTGCACTTACTGAAGCTGGTTGCATAAGGCACTCAAACGTATGGAGCTACTTTTAGCTAGCAGGGAAGGAATACTCTTCTGCTTCTCCCTCAGTTCCCCCAAATACCTGTGAAATCATTTCTCCAGCACAGAAATATTCTGTCTTAAGTCATGCCAAGATGCTTCCCATATTCAGAATTCTGCAGTTCTGAGGCCAACCTGTAGCTTTTATATAATAAAAATGTAACTGATTCTGTGTTTACCACGTGCCTTCTCAGATGCTTCTCACATCTGGATTGTTTCCAGTGTACATATATAGTTTATATATGTTTATAACTTTATAAAGTTTTAAAAGCTTTGGCAGTCTCTGCCAGAGCTGTGATGTAGGTCTACTGTGTGTTTATGGGGCCTGAGCTGAGTACCAAAATACTGGGAAGTTTCAAGCGCCTTTATGGACTTGCAGGTAGAGCTAAGCAGAAGCTGTAATCCAAGGGAAGAGGATTTCTTCTGTGTGTATAAACCCAAAGTTTTCCTACAACAACAAATTCGTGATTGAACCTCACTGTAAATACTGAAATCCCAGGCAGTGTACTCCTCCCAGGGACCTGCAGAGCCACACAGCTGTCTGAATGGACACACAGGCTGTCATCTCTCTGTGCCACCCCAGGTCTCATAAGCCCCCTCTGCCACCCACACTGCTTTGCACATGATGACAAGCCTAAGCTTCAAGTCTGTCCCACCCTCCAGCCTCCAGCATGCCTCATGTGCCATGGTCACGGTCTTCCTGTCAGGCAGGAGGGCTCTTTGCATGACTTAACCTGGGCCTTGCTGAGCCTGAACTGTAGCAGACCCCACTGGGGAGTGGGAGAAGGGAATGTCAGCAAGTGCCGTCTACTCTCGGATGCAGAATTTATCTTTAGTCTCAGATCTCACCCCCAGACTTCCCTGGGCTCCTCCTCAGTGGGTCCTGCTGCTCTCACCCTTGCTCTGTCCTTGAGCAAAGCTATACCCGGTGATACACTCCACTCTGTGAATATCTGGCAATTGGATCTGAGAAGTCCATTTCTGAAAAAAACTCACCTTGCATGACTGTACACTAGCCCCTATATGGGCTACCATGTACAGTAATATTGTGGCCCTACTGGTTTTACCACCCCACTATGGCATGCTCTTGAAACCTGAGAAGTAGCTTTTGACGATAGGCCATAGCTGGCTTCAAGCAGGCAATCCAACAAGCAGTGGAGATTTTGCATATAAAGCTATTAAAACACAAGGAAACTTGAAGGGTCAACTTCTTTCCTTGCTGCTGTAGCAAGCAGTGAGAAGCTAAAGACAAAACACATTTCTGTAATGAGATAGTTACACTTAATACAAAAGAGCGTGAGATGTCTACTCAGAGAGGCTGTATTCAACACTGATGGATCTAGGAATGCTGGACACTGTAGTCTGCATTCCTTACAATACCTGAGCATCTGTTTCGAACCATTTCCTGACAATCTAATTTCCCCCTTGAAATTTCAGAAGATGTAGGCACCAGTTTTGTCTCCCCTCACTACCCTCAGAAAGTGAAGCACAGCTATTTTTACTAGCATTACAAAACACCTTCCATTTAAACCAAACTTATATAAACAACAGAAGACTTTTACTGCTTTTACACATTATGCTGAGCATTGTTATTTTTTGAGAAAACACACACTGTGAATATATACGTTGAATTCATCCCACAAACTGATGAACTGATTGCAATCATAGAATTACTAGAAAACCAAAAAATTGCAAATAATTCTTTCAAAAGGTAAATATACCTGGTCTTTTATTAATGATATGCTAGCAGCTCCCTATAAAATAATAGCTACCATTTTGAAAAGACCAGATCCTCAAAATGCAAAGAAAATATATGCCAGTTCACTTTCCCCACTTGCATGAAGTGGAAGGTTTCAGGAATGTAATGGGAGAGATGGTGCTAATTGTTGCAAATATTTAAACAACGAGAATTTGCTTTTGCATATGGTTCTTCATCTATAAAGGGCAAAGAACTTCTTAGAAGCAGGCTATGAGTTTTCCCTGTTTCTTAAAGAGGGGTAACAAACGCTCCAAAATTAATCCACTCTCAGCAACAGAAACAGACACCAAACCCAGCAGCATGCTGACTCCCAGCACTCTACTGTAAGCATTAGGAAGTCTCCCTCAGATAAAGAGGCAGAAATGTGCTAAGTTCTGCCCTCCGTAACACCAGCAGAGTCCCAGCATTATAATTAAGGTGACGACAAAACCTAGCCAGTCAACCGTCTCATGTCTGCCCAGATAATTATATTTTAACTGTTGAAGAGCTTTGGGAAACTGGCAGCCACGTGAATGCTTCGTTGGTGCAGCACATGCATTTGCCATCTTAAGATGATTAATGTAATTCCCAGCCCAGGAGAGGTCAGATGATGAGTTCAGTACAACCCCCAGTATTTAAAAGCAACTGACCAAGAGAAATAATTGGGGACATACGCACACTACTATTCATTTGCGACAGACAAATAGAGTTTAGAGAAGAACCTGTATAACTTCCACTACAGATGGCTTCTTAGATTTGGCTGAATGGACTGAGGCTGTTTTACTCCATAAGACCTCCATGGGACATTAACATTGTACATAAATAATTGAGCTGGACAGTGAATCAAGAACAAATGCTTTTCAGGACTTGTATGAAGGACCAGGAGAGGAAGTGACATGTGCTGGCTGGGGATTTTATATGCAGTTTAGCACCTGACTTAGCATGTGATGCTGCGCAAGCTGAACCGTGTTTCTGGTCCCCTGTTTCCCTGTATTTAAAAGGAAGAGGGTATCTAGTTCTTAGATATGAGCTCCTCCTACTGAGGCTGCAAGTCTCAATGTTTGTAGAATAGCTTGCGATCTTCATAAGAAAGATGTACGAAATCATTATTGATCCCAAATGTTTTGTGTACTCTGTTGCTGCACTCAATAAAACAGTCAAATATAGAACATGTTTCTGCAAAGCCAGCATGTAGAAAATTCTCTATTGTCTCTTTCTACTTTATCAAGCAGCCCATGGAAATCTTTAGAGTCTCTAGTCAATACTATTTAAAACATCAAGACTGATTTTACACTCCACATTCTTTGTAATTTCTCTCTCTCAAACAGGTAGTATACTTGTGGGAAGAATGCCTTCCCTTCATAATTATGACACACAAAGCTTCAGACATGCACATTTCAGGTGAAGGCCTAAAATTTTGAAAGCTCTCATCATCCTTCCAACACAAAGAGACTTTCCTGGGGACCACTGCTTTTGTGTGAAAGGTTGTGTATTTTGTTTCCTTTCAACGTTACAGTGAAAGATAAAGTCATGACCACCTCATAGACTTACTGATAAACCATTTCATGAACAATCAAATCCATCTATTGTATAAGCATAGCTTTATCATAATACAAGAACCCATACAGGTTGGCCTGGGAGCAAGCTGGCTCCAACTTATCCCTTCCAATCATTCAGCTTCCACTGCATGTCTCTCATAGTCATAGGGCTAGCATGTGCATCTTGACAGCCCTGGAAATTATTCTAAATCAGTTCATCATATTCAAACCCAACACTTCTTCTGATTACAAAGTTAATAGCGTGAAATGGATATTCTAGAATTAACCCTGTGACCTGCTTAATTGGGTCAGAAGAGCAGCAAAGTGTGGCACAAGCACCAGGCTGAGAGCGACAACGCCTAGCGATGCTGGAGGCTCCACTACTAGAAATAGTGCTGGAAAACTGAGGTAATTGTAGGTTTTTCATTTCTTCTTTTGGCCTGCAAAAGTTTACTTTCCGTAATTGACTTTCACATGCTGCTTATTACCTGTATTTCTCAATAGGAAAATATCAGCGATGAGGCACAATGATGCAGCTTGATCAGATACTTGGCTAATTCTCCACTGTTTGAAGGCAGAAGGGAATTTCTGAGAAAGGAGTGTAGGACTCTTAGGACAGGACAGGCATTCAGAGCTGCCCAAGAACTACTTTTGGCCAGTGCCTGAATGATTTACATCCAGCCCGGTAAGAGATGACGTTAAGGTATTAAGAGCTTAGGTAAACAGGGGCTTTAAAATTTCCTTCTGAAAACAAACAAAAAAACCTCAATCCCCTGTTTAAACAAAAGGGTTGTACATTCAGCAGGTTGAGCAAGCTCACGGCAGGCTCAAATGAGCAGCGATACCGGCACACCAAAGGGGTCAGGAGCACAAAACTAGGGAGCAGAAAAGGAAACAGGACTGTGCTACTGACCCCATGTACCTGTTTGAGTGGCTTAGCTGTAATGTGAATCTACTCTCTGACTGATATCCAGCCTATCTATAGATATGTGCGAGAGGAATCAACCGAATGAGTCTCATTCTCCAAGTATAAGAGTTGACAAGTCTAAATGTGGGCTTTAAATGCCTGAACAAGGAAGGAAAGAGATTCTGGTGATGAAAACTTTTTGCAGAACAAAAAAATTCCAACAAGAATCCACACTGTGCAAAGCATTAAGGATGTCTTTTTATCTTTGGAAATTATTTTACAGTTAACTGAATAACATCTCTGAAAATAAAGCTTCTTTTTATTCTCTCTCCTTGGATTTGCAATGGGGAGGATTTAAAGAACTATATTTGATCCATTAGGTTGAGGAACTCACAGTACTGTACATTGTTTTAGTGTACTAAATTTAGTTGACTTCTGTCTCTTTCAATTACCCTTCTAAAAAGGACAGGTGAAAAATAATGTCTCTCTTTATATCATTTGGTTTGCTGTTGATTAATTCTTCTAGTGCTTGCTTATGTTTTGTAGGGTAGGGAGGACAGAACAGCTTAGGGGGGGGAAAAAGCCTTAATAAAAAGCTGTTTTTCTGAAATTGAGCTTGTAGAGTCTTCCCTTTCATACTTATATCTCATCAATAAAATGTCAGGATTGTTGATAAGGATACAAAAGGCAGATGGAGAATGGACTGAATCTTAACTTTGGTAAAATGGGCCAACTGTAAGAAGTCCTGAACGTAAAAATAAATTTCTACGCATGTTACCCTCATCGTTAATATGAAGCAAAACCAAGTACAAGTTTCACATAATTAATCTAGTGACTTGTCCATTTTTGCCACAGCAAAGAACTGTAGAGAAATAGCATGCCCTAATTCTTAAAAGAACTGTGCTCTGCATCAGAGGTACTCTTAGACATTTCAGAAATAGCTCAATTCCATTTGGTGTCACTTATGTGTATGCCCTCTGTAAGCTATGTACAACTCAACATCCCTCAACCTCTCAAAAGGAGGTAGAAAGTAGGCATGAATTCTGGGGCAGGTCTTGAACTCAGCTTCTTCTTTGCAAAGGATACAACAGTGAGAGGCAAAGGGTTTCTGACTGTGATGTCCTCCAACCATCAAATGGTAATCAAATACTTTGATGAGAAGGAAGCAAAAAGATGAATGTATTTTAGTGATCCGTTTAAATTTCCAAAATAGTTATTGCTGAACTTCACTGCTCCCAAAAACCTTGTTCTGAAAACAGAAAGAAGCAGCAATGACTTGCCCTGAGTTTCTGCAGAGTCTGAACGATCAAAGATATATCGAAGTTTTATTCCCCCACCTTGTTTCAGTGTTCAGACTGGGCTGATACTCCACTAAGACCAAAAAAACCCACAGATTTCTGGAGAGGAAGTGTTCCATTCAGAAATTCACTATTTTTTTCTAACTTTCCTATTGCAAACATTAGAAAAGTCTGCCTTACAACATTTGATAGTGTCTTAATAATTATCAGGATTAATCTACCACTAAAATCTAATGCAGATAATTCAGCAGTGATCATGTACATTTCACTGATTCCTCCAGAGAAACATGAAGCAAGAAATCCAGATCTTGTCATAAGACCTGGAAAAATTTATGACAGGATTGAAAAACTTTCTACTGCATTCTATACCAGTCCTGGTGACAGTAAAGTGGGTAGTGGACTAGAATCAAAGGCAGATGTGATGATTCACAAGCCTACACAGAATTTTTGGGACTCGTGACTTCCTGGAGACAAGTATCTGTGGAGCAGATATCCTGAAATCACACTTTCTCATCCATCCACCAGATGTTCCCTACCCTTTCTCTTGATGAATGTCTTCTTCGGACATTGGGATGACACCGGGAACCGGGGAAGAACAGATCACATCTGCACCATAGCCAGTACAAACATAAATAACTGGCAAAGCCTGTAAACTCTGCTATAAGGTATGTAGGTTTGCAAGTCTGATAGTGTTTTGTGGGCTGATGGCTTAAATAACTTGCCAGCAGATTATATACTAGAAACATGTCACTGCTTGTGATACAACAGCAGGTATGTTCTTGCTCATAACTGGAATGTACCTATTAGGGCAGGGTCTGAAATTTACCAGCTCAGACAAAGATATCTTCTTCAGGTTGTGACAAAGACAACAAAAGAATGGAAATATCTTAGTAGACATTATTTTTTTTCTTTATGAACAATCTATTTAATGAATGTTGTCTCTCAGTTCAAGCTCCACTTTATGAACAGGTTTATTAGGGCAGAGAATGATGCAAGACCAGTTGCCACCAGAGATCCGGATCCCTGTTTGGCTGGTGTTCTAGATTTATCAAATGTTGGGCGTATAATATCTCCTGGCACTTCTTTAAAGAAGTCTTGCAGTTCAAAAAAAACTTGCAGTTTTAAGACATTGGGCACTGTCTATTGCCTGCTGCTGACCTACATGGGCCATCCATGCATTTGGGTAGGTTTCCACAGTAAACAAGCTCCCAGTGGAATGTGATATGATATACAAAAATCTTTGTCCATCTTCCAATCTAGATGCTTGAGAACTCATTGGATAATTAGGGGCTTATAATCTATGCTTTCTTTCCTATGGGGACCATTAATACATTAAGAAACTCAAATACTCCCAAGAAACCATACCAAGGCAATACATATACACAGAAAAGTATCATGCCTACGAAGTAAAGGAATACTCTGGTGGTTGAACATCATACATCTGGACAAAATTATTTTCCGGAAGAAATAATTTCTTTGGTACAATTTGTTCATTCCCAGTTCGATAGTCTTTCAGAGAGACTACTAGGATTGTGGAAGGCAAAACCATGATGCGGAAACACAGTGAACTATAGGCTTCTCTGATGAGTTTTCAGATGTGTCTTTGGGGAGAAGTAGAGGCAAAAGGGATGGAAGGGGAAAACCAATGTCTGTAGATCCTGTAAAGATCTGAGGAGATGCTACGGGGGAAGAGAGGACTAAAAGGAGAGAAATTATGGGATAATGGAGAGCAAAGCCTTCTCCACTATTAGTGTGCCCTTGAAGGCTCCCTGTAATATCACAGCTCCTGCCAAGCTGTGAAACCCAGCTGATCCAGTGGGTCCCCCAGTACCCGTGCAGGACTCACACTTCTAGTCCCAGGGCTTTGAACATTGCATGCATGACTCTGATTAGAACGGTGCCTCAAACAGCAATCAATGTTGCCTGCACTTAAAGGGGGAAGAAATCAAATTGAATAGGACTGAAAGAGACAGATGAAGGAAAGACCCAAAGGTGAATGGTTGTGTTGCTGTTTCCAGGCAGATATGATAAAGAGGTACCAGCAAGGCAACCATTGTTGTAGGAACTGCCCACACCCTCTTCAATGCTAAGCAAGAAGCAGAGAGCCTGTCCAGAACAGCAATCCTATTTCTTCGGCTATAAACACAACCGTCTGTTGTGTCCTGGCCTGCTCCAATGCCTGCCAGTGCCCTTCTCGTTTTCAATGCTCCTCGGGGCAACGTAAATTTCAATAAGGCTAACAATTTGCCTAATGAGGCTAAATAATTATTCTAATAAAGCTAAACTACTTGTTGGAATGGCCCAAAAATTCCCGTGGAAGGCAGAAGGAAGAAGCATATTGACATGAAGTAAGCAAAATAACTAACAAAAGAAAACTAATTTTACCATAGGAACTCAACACCTCAGATTCTAGTACACCAGGTGCTATGCAGATGGGTAAGAAGACAACCGCCTCTTGAAAGAGCTTAAAACAAAGCCAACATGCAAAAACTGCAAAGAACACAGCAAAACCACAAACACATTTCAATACATTTGTTTCTCACTCCTGCAGTTCCTCATTACCTCAGTCACAGTACCCTTAGTTAATCAAGGAATGTCAAGTTCAAGCACAAGTTCTCCGAGTTAGCTTAACAGCTATGGTGTTGCAGCGTGCAATTTCACTTATGAGTTACTCACCCCTTGTTAGGGCCTCTCTTGCGATTTTGCTTCTATCATTACTCTTAAAGGATAATTTAGCAGTGTCCTACAGCCGAAAATATCATTATCATTCTTGCAGGCAAGGGTTATATCTTTAGAGGAACACAAACTTGATTTTCAGAGATACTGAATACCTACAGCTCTTACTGGCTTCAAATGATATTTTGGGCACTGCCACCTCAGAAAAGTCAGGCTTTCCATATAAACAGTTGGAATTCACCCCCAAACCAGAATGGTTTCCACACAGAGAAGAGAGTATTCTGGTCAGATTTAGAGAAAATCTTGTGCTGTGCTTATACCAGAAAATGGATGACGAGTTTCAAAATTTCAAAGGAGGGCTTTGACTTGAGGAAAGGAAACAAACAATCAGTGAGACAGGTCACTGCCACACATGGAACCAGCTAATGTATGAAGACAATAGAGACAAAAAATGTTGCCAGTTTCTAAAAGAGTATATCAAGTGACACCTGGTCTGGATGAGTTTGAAATTCCACCTCCTTCCAGGTTTGACAACACTGATTAAAATAACCCCACAGCTTATAAATTACTGATGACCAGCTCTGTCAGTGACAGAAGGAACTACTTCTTAAACCATGTCCAGATATTTAAAGCACCATATTGTCTTCTAAATATGGTGCTGTTTACTGTAGACCTTCCACTATGGCTATCGCCAAGCAGTGTTAGAAGTGAGTCAGAGATTGCGCATTTTCTAGCGCAGATCCACCCTCACCATTCCAAAGGAAACAGCTCCATAATGACAGATTGGTGAGAATGTAAGAATAAAGGCATTTTTATGTTTTATAGATATATCTGTTTTCAGAAAGGAATTCAGTTTATTAGTACAACTATTTTTGTTCAGGTTGAGCAGCAGATAGACAAAATTAGCTGGAGGGCTACTTACTTTCAAGTAGATCCAGTGTTCCACTCCTCTCCTGGCAGACAGGGAAAGTACCTTCAGGTTTTCAAGGCACAGATCGTGTATTTCTTGTGGTATGAAGTAATTTCTTTTAACATTCAGCTGTGCAATTCGCCAATTCCCAGAACTGCATGTTATAGTTTGCATTCTGAACAAAGCTAAGTACCTTCCCTTCCAGGGCTCTTTTGTCTTCTAAATGCATCCTCCTTGGTTGTATTTCATGTTATTGTGTTCTCGCTGCTTCTGTATAAATGAACATATTAATCCTTAATTTTCTAGGTTTCTTGCTCCATTTGCCAAGGAAGAATGTTTCTTCTCCCAGAAGCTGCAGATGCAGATTACCACTGTGCCAGCTTCTTCCTGTCTGGAGTGGTCTGGCAAAAGGAATTAGTTCAGGAAAGTTCATAAAAAACGTGTATTTTCTTTTCACTTCTACTTTGCTTCACAGCTGTCTCATTGTGTTCTCATCACTTTTCTTTCAAGTATACTTATGAAAAACCCATCACAGCAGCTAAAGTCTACAGGGTTGGAAGGCTGACCTTCCAAGACAAGAGGCAGACATATGGGAGGCAATCTTTCTCCCATCAAATGACAGTTCCTCCACAACTCTTTTACCCTTTGGGGTATCCTGAGAAAATGCAAAACCTGTATTTTGGCTTATTGCAGCATTCACGTTGGTGAAGAAGAAGCTGTCAGGATCCTCTTGTCAGCAGCTTAGGCAGTTGTGGAACTTGAGGTCCACTTGAAAATGTTTCAGATGTTTGTATGCAGCAGACCTAAATGCAAGGGCGTTAAAATCTGGCATGGAAGCCTATGTGGGCAGGATATGCTCCAGTCTGAAAGAAGACAGGTTTTGGCTGGGATAAGATGAAACACAGACCACTAGAAAGAAGTACAAGTGCAATATTGCTGGTGACTTCATGTTTAAAAGCATGGCACGTCAGTGTATAAAAAACTAGTCTGCAGCATTTTTCTGAGCTGTCTGGCTTACTCTGCATCCAGGCAAAGCTCAGTTCACAGAAACAGTATATTCCCTTTTCTATATATCCCTTCAGGAGAAAAGGGGAAAAAAAAATCCAAACTGTTGCTACAGAGGTATCATCTGCAGAGATAAAGCAAGCCTAAAACGAAGCAAAGAATTCATGGAATCACCTTTCTAAATCTTCAGCTGCTCAAACGTGTAAATACCAGGGAAGAAAACCAAAATGCATGTGAGTTAGCCTGCACCTCCAGAAAGCTATCCATGAGATCCCAATTAGAACTCTAGGAACTGCCAAAATTGTTGATCCCACCACACCTGCTTCCTCCCTGACTATGAAAAAGGACACGATGAAAATCAATCCTCAGACAGATAAAACAGATTCCTTTTGCCTTTGAGTACTGCATCATTGCAAAGAGCTCAGCACCTCCAGAACAGCATGCGCGGTGACGGAACTGGCACTTGTGGCCACAGAGCTTTTCCAGACAGTTTAATGTTGCAGTGCAGCTACAAACGATGGGATCAAACTCATGTTCAGTGAGCACCAGCTCTGTGTCTTGTTTAACAATGAAACTGGTGCATTATGGAAACTCTAATTTAGATGTCCCACCATGTATGCTGGTAAAAGCATGTATATACTGGTTATGCAGACATAATCTGGGGTTTGCCTCACACCTCCTACAATGAAACTACTGATACTTATCTATCATCACCCAGACAGGGCACTGCAAACCATCCTTGAAACAACACATCAGCAACTGGTAGACTCTATTAAAACTGTAGCAGTATTAATATCTGACATCTTCACAACAGTAAAGATATTATTTTTTAAAAGCAGAAAAGTCTGAAAAAGCCATTATTTGTCACAGGATGATCCAAAGGCTGTTAATCTCCTGTCTACACCTTAAGAAAGAAAAAAAGGAGAAAAATCTAATTTAAACAAGTGCTACTAAGGATAAAAAATTCAGGCTGATGCTACGTTAAATTACTTGGGAGGCTGAGGTATCCAGCCATGGTCTTCAGTAAAAAAGAAAATTATAGGGTCTATCAATTAGAGAAGCGGTGCTCTGAGCCGATGTGCTGGCATGCTTACAGTTTTTTTAATGTCTGGCAGGATGTTTTACAAACTAAACTCAGCAAGATGACAATTCCACCAGAAGGTGCTTCAGATGGTTTTGCTAATAATTTTGATCAGCTGAAATTGAGAAAAACATCACTTTGTTTATTTGGCTTTTCCAGAACCTGTCAAATCTGAGCAGAACCATTAATTGCCCCCTCCCGCATCTCCCCCCTCTCTCCCACCTTCTTCCAGAAAAGACACACTTCAATTTTATTTCTTTCAGCATAATCAGCCTTTGTTCCCAAAACAAACTTGGGTCATTCTTTGTGCACTTCCTTTGCTAGAAGGAAGTGCCATTTCTTGGGAATATTCATTGGAGGCTGGTACTGCTACTGCTGCAAACATGCAAGTGCTAACCACCATATATTGGCTTTTGTTTTAATAGCCTTTTAACCAACTTTGTTAATGGACTGAATGCAATTTAGATATGGAACTTGGCTAAAATGTAGCTTCAATTGGCTATTAAAATTTAAGAGCCAACTAAGATAGCTAATTACAAAAAAGCTCCAGTGATAATGCTAAGCAGAATTAGTAATAGCAAATGACAGTCTGTCTAGTCTTATTCCCAAAGGGAAAGAAACTCTTAACTGAGAAGTCAACCAGACAACGTGCAGAAAACCTAATTGCATTACTGGTATTATGGCATCCCAAATCTGGCAGCTCACTGGGACAAAACAGTGAGCAAAGTCTGTCAAACTACTCAGGAAAGCAACTGACCCCCTTCTTAATGCTTCCTGCAACAGACACCGCGAATTAGGTTATTATTTTATATGAACTTATTGGGAAATGCTCCTGTAAAAATTATCAAATCAGCATCATCTAAAAAATATCTCATACCCATCCTGAATTTGATTCTCTCTCCAGATATTTTAGATTAGGGGAAAAAACATAAACACTGTCTGCAAAATGTTCAAGCACTAAAAGAAGCATTCTGTGCTTCATTATCAATATCCTCATTACACCATCAGCTGAAGTGCTGACTAGTTCTCCTGTGAAGATTTATCATGTATGGTGGCCACTTTGAAACATAGGTAGCAGAATCTTTAACATTCCCTACTCAAGTGTCTCCCTGCTGTGCCTGTAAATGTCAGTCCAGTTTTTTCACGGCTGTGCGCACAGATTAGAAACAGCAGGAGAGCTTGGGAGTATGACTACAATACCAGTAAGGACACTTGTCTTCATGGCACTGCTCAAGTGATTCTTGGAATGCAGGACCCTGCTGTTTTCTAATATTTACACACAACTGGAGTCATCAAGAGCAGTAAATGCAGTCTAAAGGCAGCTTGCTTCTTTTGTGTTAGGGGCTTTACTTTCAAATGGGGATGTCAACAAAATCCTGCTACAACCTCCGCCTCTTCTGAAGCTGTGTAGTTCCCCATCGCTGTTTTGCAAAACAGCGAAAACACACATGTGTGAGCACAGACTGTATGCAATACATACGGAATACTGCGGGTATTATCACAGCCCTCTGCTTGGCTCATCCCGACCGTCCCACGCTCTAAACATCATTGCAGTTTACAGGGAGCCAGAGACATTCTTGTCTGTGAAGACTGTAGTTTTGCAGAGTCTCCTGTGAGCAGAGACAAGCCCTGATACGACATTCACCTACAACGGAAAGCATCCTTTTTCTTCACGGAACACTTGGCCAGTACAAACATTTTCCTGGACATTTTTGGGGTGGGAAGAGGCAGGGGTGGCTGATGAAATCTGCACCTCAAAATATTCTTCTCAAATATATGGAAATGTCTGTGTCTGGCTTTCGTAGTGTCAGAAGAAAACACACTCCTTGAAAACTTGGAAAAAAACTTGGAAAGTAAAGAAAGGAAGTTTACCAGTAAATAAGTGACTAAAAAAATTAAAATGTCAAACATCTAAAGTACAAAAGAATTACATTAATAATTTTGAGTATGCAAGACAAGCAAGAGAACACAATATTCTTTCCTGACAATAGTTCTTCAGAATAGTGTAACATACTTTTTGAACAAAATGATTAAACGAAGTCATTAAAATGATAGTCTGGTTCGAGGAGTTTTAAATATGAGAGAGGCTTTAGCAGTCCTATTTTTACATCTGAAACAAAGAGAATGCTATGCTTAAAGTCGTCAGCCACACTTTGCCAATACCCAGGAAAATGAGTCTATAAAGCAGTCAGAATAGAAATGAGAAGGAACTAGATCTTTTAAATATGTTATTCCAGTTTTATTTCAAAACAATGGATTTCCTTGTTTTCAAAACATAACTCCATCATTCATTCAACATTTTATACTACCATATTTATTTCAGTAAGTAGCTACTCAGACATTACACATGCAAGCAGAGCACTGGACATCCACACAAATGCACTACCCATTGGCTCATATGGATTCCTTTTGGTTTGCCAAACTTCGTAAAGCAGTCTCCCTGATAAGAGTGATGTTCATGCCCTCATTATATGTATTTTTGCAGTACGTAAAGGAAAAGTAGTGGTATTTCACACTGAAACACTGCGGTTTTTGACTTACAACTCTGAAGAGAAGACTCAAAGCCAAGCAAGGAAGTACTTTTAAGAAACGTTACACATTTCTTAACTATTAAAAAAAAGTTATTTTGTTACAAAAGAAAAGCACACGTGAGTCAAGCTTTCACTGGAACTAGATACTTTAGTTGTTCATAATTATAACTTTTCTAGCCTTTTCACTAACATAAAAAAGAAAACTTGATGAGGGGAGCAGGGGGAGGTGGTGTTGAGAATGGGCATTGATTTTTGGTTGGTTCTTTTCTTTGCCCTGGGCCCAATATCTGAAATTCTGGTCTCTTCCTTTCCAGAGACACTCTGAGTAATTGGAAAAATGATACAAACACAAATACTATGCAAAAAAATTAACTAAAATTCACTACCTGTCCTTCAAAGAAGTGTTTAAACATATTTTATAACAAACTAGAATGGAAGAATGGGAATTTTGCCTTATGGTCTCTTTTTTTAAATTCAAACACTTGAGAAATATTTAAAGTATGTCTCTAATATTTCAGACTTCATCTCAGTGTACATCTAAGTGACCTCCAATAAGACTTTACTCAAAATTAGAAGAAATTAGATGCAACACTGCTGTTCCTTACAAAGTACCCAGAACGAAATTAAGTAAGGCTTTATTTCTACATTATAAAGCAGAAAAAAGCACTTTCTTTTAGTCTGCCTTTAAGACATGAATTTTTGTATATAAAGAATAAAAATGCATCCTCACTTCAAAGTTGGCAAAATTTTGCATTAGTATTAAAGTATACATAAATTATGCAAATATTTTAATAAAACCCTTATTCTTCAAAAAAGGGTACAAACAGCAGTTCATGTTTTTACAGGATTCATCATTTAAAAAGGAAAGAAGATTCCAGTGCTACAGTAACTGAAAAAATACCCAGAGATGAGCTGAAGAGCAAGCTCATTTGTTGCTCCATCTATTATTTACTTTTGGACTCTCTTTCTGGTTGCTGTGCCTTTCTTGGACTTTGGTGAGGTCATCGTCCGGGTTCTGGTAGCTACTGCGTCTGCAATTCAAGCAAAAAAAGGACAAGAATGTCTGTAAAATAAAATAATAGAAATGCATCACAAGAAAATACATGTAATCTTTAAAAGGATAGATCAACTCAACTCATTCATTTAGTTATGAGTGAGGGGACAGAGGACACATGACATGGACTCAGAAGTATTTACTACAATTTCTGGGCACCGATTTTCTCCTGAAAAACACAATGTACAACTCCACTTGTCAAACAGAAGCATTACATAGAGTTGAGCTAACGTAATACCTCGCCTCTTCCAAAAGATGAAGCATCAGATCCCCTTCAAATCCTAAATCCCTCCTTCCTCCCCATGCGCCAACTTTCAGTTCTATGATCCCTCCCAGTATTAAGCCATTTTTGGTGCTCTTTGGACCTTGTGCTAAACTGATCCAGCTCTGTAACCTGGCAAAAAAACTTTTTTTTTTGGTCTAGTATTCTCACAGTTTAGTGAGTTGCGGCATCTTCGAGCATTCTGAATGGAGCTTATACAAGGGGAGGTGGAAGGCACATAGATAGGAAAGAGGAAGGTTTTCGTTTGGCAGTGTCAAGCTGTTAAATCAGCTCAGCTGTCCATGCACTTTACCTACACATTTCAAGCTATTATTTGACAATATTTTATTAACAAAGGTAATGAACAGTGTCATCTAAATAAGATTCCTAACAAACCTGGCAGGCAGGTTGTTCAAAGGGACCAGACTTAAACACAATAATAAAAAACACCCTGCACTTTGATTCTTTCCTGCCCAATAGCAGAGAAAAGGGTAAAAAAACCCCACCACAGCTCATTTGCGTCAATCACATTCAACTGCAGTCACTTCGAGAAAAAAATATTACACATAATAAAAATTGCTACCATTTTCACAAATGCAATAACAATGAAATGTTTTTTATCTCCTGATCATAGTATTTTTTTTTCAGTTTTTGTTTTTAATCCTGACTTCCTCCTTGAACTCAGTATGCCTAAGTATTTAAGTTCTTGCTTGAAAACCTATATATAACTCTACTGTTCCTGTCAACTTCTTAATCTGCATTACTGATAAAGAAAAAAATTGAGTTTCATGTATGTCCTTAAGAATGAAGCTGCTTGCATAAGACAATGGCCTTTGAGCAGTGTGAGTCACTGATCATTCAAGCCCAATGAGTAAATCTGGGGGAAAGCAAGGAGGCAGAGAACAGTGCAAAACAAACCAAAATACTCTTAAAGTCTACCCAAAACCAAAACCCCACCAAGAAAAACAACAAACTATTGCAAGCAGTTTTGCTTTCATGCTTGTTTAAATTTGCATAACTTAATTTGCTCTTTAAATGTTGATTTGAAATTAAAAATACCAAAATTAACTTTGAAGAATTTTTCCATTCTTGAAAATGAAACAGAGAATGAAAAAATATTCTTGTTCCCTTTTTGTCCACCAGCATTCGCTGCTTTCAGCATAAAACTACAAATAGATTTTGTCAGGCAATACATCTTTAATTAATAAATCACTTTAAAAAAGCCCCACAAACAACAACGGACAGCTCTGGTGATAATCCCTTATCGAGCAAAGCAGCTTTATCAATGAAGGATCTGTCCTGGCAAAACACCACCACCTCCCCAACTGCTATGTAAAAATCAAACCTATTCTGGTACCCTTACAAGAAGTGGTAGCTAAAAGCTATACAAGCAGGAATCATAAACCAAAGTAGTAACTTAACTCTGTAAATCGTTCCTTCTCCCAGCTAAATTCTGGTTTATCTGCAAGAATTAGTTTATACTTTTCAAAGCCACTAAATATTTCAGCTACTATAATTGGGAATTCTACCAACAGACATGTCTTCTGAGTTTGCAAATTGAGTAGTCTTAGTGGTAAGTGGGTCAAGTTATCCTACTAGTTGCATGAACTGTATTGGTTTTCCTCTCTATCCCTTCTGAAATTTTTCCCTGGAATCTTTGTGTTGCAATAGAAAGCAACAATAATCTGATCTTCTTCCCTTTCATTAATCTTCACCGTTTTTGACTGTGATTTTTCTTCTCATCCAATCCTAGACTGTACAATCAGATGCTGCAAAGACAGGTCAAATTCTTGTTCTATTATCAGAAAGACCATCAATATGAAAATGATGACGTTAGGTAGAGAAATACTACAGGTGCTTGTTTATAGAGAAAAAATAAATGGGTAATCGGATTTTCACGTTTGTATTTCAGGAATGTAGCATTTCATGGTCGTCACAAACAATACAAGCAGCTGAAGGTTACTAATTCCTAATTCAGTACGAGCTTACCCATTTCTAGTTGCCCAGGCTGGAACACCAAACATGAGAATAGAGCTACCCTGTCTCTGATTTTCCCTTTATCATTATTGCATTCATGAGTTCTGCATGATCATAGGGAATCTCTAAGTGAATCGTAACAAAAAGGAAAAAAATCCTTGTCATGGTTATTTTATTCATAATTTCAAACTTAAGCAGCAGAAATATTCTCTTAAACTATCTGATTGAGTTAATTATGTTAAAATCAGAATGACTGCTCTCAACTCATGTTTAGTTTCAAAGTTTGTGGGTATTTCAGAACTGAAGATCTTCTGTACAGAAAAGCTTGTCTGCATTTTCAAAATTAGTTATCCTGATCACGTATATTGCCTCCCTCCCCACAAACTTCTCATTTCTGGCAGAAATGTCAGTCCTGTTTCTGAAATCAGGAGAAGTCCTGTATGGGCAGCACCAAACGGGGACACAAACAAAGCTATTACAAGCAAAGGAAAGGGTTTTTATAAAGCAGATGAAACTGAATTAAGTTGAAACAGCAATTTAAATGAGGAAGAATTATATAGGCAAAAATAAACCAGATGGTGTCACTGCACAGCTTGTTTTGAGACTGGAACAAAGTTCAGCAGAGGCATAAAGAGTCCCACAGGCTCTAGAGGAATTATTAGACAAGTTGACTGTGATTTCTGATTCTCTCCATGTAAACAGTATTATAAAGCAACTTTACAAAAGAAACCCAGCACAGTACTGTGTATAGTTTTGGGCTCTATCCTTCAAGAAAGTCCTGAGAAAAATCGCAAAAAAAAAAACAAGCAGGAGTGGTGATCATGGTTTCTAGCTCTCTAACAAAAGAAAATATAAAAACCGAGTTAAACTAGTTTATCTGAAGAAAGGAAAAAAATAGAAGATATGTGATGGTGCAGCCTTTGTACTTATCAAATGTTCAAAAGATTGCTGCATAACATGAGAGCAATTTTCATGTCCACAATAGATAGGACAACTAATAAACTTAAGGGAAATTTATATTAGGTATAGAAATATCAAAAGAAAATACTCTGCCTTATCAAACCCTTTTTAGAAGTAAGGATAGCTAAGTATTACAAGTGGTGCTGACCAGGGATGTTTTAGAATCTTAATCACAGAGATTGTAGAAGAAAATCTTGGCATGTATCAAGATTAACAGATGTAGACAGACAAGCCTTTGCTTAGGCTGGTGTATGGGGCAGATCACCTCTTGATGTCCCTTCTCACCTTGTTTGTTGATTCTACATACACTGTTTTAGAAACACACATAAGTCTTAAGACTAAGACAAATAAAATTGTACTTGTGTCTAAAAATGACAGTTTCTATAAAATGACAAAGGCTCCTTTGGTAAAAATAAGCCGACACTGGAGTCCCAAGTTTCCCACTTAATTGCCTGCTTTGATGGGAATAAGGACAGTGAGATATTCTGAGCATGAAAACACAGATAACCAGCAGATGAAATCAGGTACAATTTAGGTGTTAATGGTGACTTGTAAGGTACATCATAGGCTAGAATATTGGAAAACAGACCTACATGCAGATTTTAGACTCTACGCAAACATCAGGTAAGTGAAGAATATCTAGCAGCAGGCATGCTGCAGGGCAGCAACTGCATCACTTGCGTATGCTGAATTTACACCTGACAAAAACTGAGCACATGCCAGTCTGTATGATTTCCAAAGAGTTCCAGCAATTCTAGTCTATGCAAGCTCTTCAACTAGACTTGTAGTAATCATCATTAAACACCGCAGCTAACATCTTTCACCCTCAAAAGAAGCACATGCAGTCAAGTACATTAATCAGACAGAGCAAGGTTTCCTTTCTTAAAAAAACCAATAATTTAATGTGTGTGTGCGTGTGTGCACAACCCCCCCTGCACACGCTTTGCTATGTGTTTACCACTTTAAGAAACAAAGGTCAATAAATCTGGAGTGCTGGACCATGCGGTGGAGAGTTCTCAAGTGGTTTCTGGAAGAGATGCTCTCAGACTAGTCTCCACATAGATAGAGATGACATCATTTCTGTATAGAGGCCCAGTGCACCACAGCAGGATACTCTTATGACAGAACTGACATTTCTTTACTAACGGCAACTTCATGCCACACATTCTGAATTGCCAGAGTTAAGCTGGGAAGTGATGAAGTAGGAATGAGAGGACCAATGACCTAACAAAACTCTCCATAGTCAACTAGATATGATCTTGCATATGCCACTATATCAGATCTTAGTGCAATGAATTAATCCAAGAATATGTTTTCTTACTAATTTAATAACTAATTCTGGACTTGTAATTTCCAAAGGAGACAAGTTTAGGACTGTTGGTTCTTCAAAATTCTTCCACTGACCACAGTATCACTTTTGTCTTTGATCACATCAAATAACAAAGTCATTTTGGGGGATGACTCCCTAGGAGACTTTTTTTTTTTTCCTTCAACTGCCCCTTAAAAGCCTTCTACAATCATCAAACTGAAAAGGGAAAACAAGAGAATGGAACCTTTACAATACAATTACTTTTTATATATGGAAGGAATAAGGAAAAAAAACACCATTGGAAGCTGAAAGACTCCAGCTGCGAACACCAAATGGGGAGTGAAGCCAGGCTGTGCAGCATTTAAAGAGAGTTAAGCATCACACTTGTCTACCATTCTCAAATCAGCTTGGGCAGTTTGAATATGAAGAACTACTTTTCTTTTGAGAAGATGAAATAAGGAAGAGTACACAGCCCTCTGAAAGCCCTTTCCCAACTCTGCCATGGAACCCTGCATAGTTGATAACACCTTGCAGTGTAACACCTCTCAACCAAGAACTTTTCAGTACTTTGAAAGCTGTTGAAGCAACCGCAAGGGCAACAACTAGTTTTGGTTACTTGCCTTGTTCTCTTTTCTCTGCAGTTCTTTTCTCTATAAAAATTCAGAAATATGAAGAATAGATATATGGACTTGAATTCCACGAAATATATGCTTGCAGGGTGGGGATGAGAAAGAAGAAGGAAAATTTGTAGAGTTGTGGATGGGGTTTTGCTTTAGGTACTCTGTTCTTCCAAGTCCTCCGTTTCCTTTAACAAATGAAGCCAATACTTTTCTGTATGATAATACGGAAAAACATCAGGACACAAGAATGTATTATTTGATGACTTTATGCCTGTGTATTTCCTAAAGATGACATCAAATCTATGAGTGTTCTTTTAAAAATTTTAGTATAAAATTGTTCCAGATAAAACTGAAACTGATTTACTTAGATTTGTAAAAATTGCTTTATTGAAGACATTCCAAGCCACAATTGCATATACACACTTAAATCAGTAGTGACATGCAGCATGTGTTTAGAAATAGCCCTCCTCTCCACCAACAGCGATTTGCAGGAGGAATAAAGTTTAATTCAAATATATCACTTGTAATCTTGAAAAAGGTTAGTTCCCTGTAAAAATCTGAGTCACTGAAGTACAGGGTTTTTTTCTTTCCTGTAGAAAAATTTGACTTACAAATTTTGTATCTGAGTTTGAATTGCAACACTTGTTCAGTGCACTGCCATACATCTTCAGGTCACAGAAGAACAAAAAAGCTGACATCACTTTTATTCTTAAATGATTTTGTTCTACAGGTAAAGAAAGCCATTACACAAAACCCTACCTCATGGAAAATCTTTCCCAGAAGGTTTTTTGTTTTGTTTCAACTTAGTATCTTTTAACAGCAGCAAACACAAGAAAGTCCCATGAAGTGTAAACAGGAACTTAAACATATTTACATTTTAAATGTGCTTAAGTGCTAGAAGTGTTCTGAAGAAATTGTACAGAAACAAGCTTAAAATATAAAGGAAAACTAAGTAGAAAACTGTGTTCCAAGCAGACACAGGAGTAAACAGGAACACTCCCATACAAAATCAATGTCCAAGATGTAAAGTATCTTTGTTATTATAAGCGGCATGTGTTCAAGGTTCTTCTCAGTCAATGTCATCTGCAAATTGTCAAGGAAAACCATTATTCAGGAAGAACCACAAAGATATATTTGTTTTATATTTAATTTATTTTAACCTTCCTACCCATAATATTTAAGGATATTTATACTTAGAAATCACCTCCTAGCACACCTCTTCCAATTTAAATAGCTTTTGAAGATCCTCAAACAATTTTGGGGCAGGCCATAAAAAGACAGATCACTTCATGTCATCTTTGAATAAACTTAATGCAAAATACAGAAGCGAATTTGTCAGTATTTCTGACAACTGAGAGCAGTATTTCTCTGCTCTGAAAACCTGAATCTTCCTAATAATTTCTAGATACAACATAGCAGCACATACTCCTAACTTCTAAAACCAGATCACGTTAAGTCTCATATTTTTAACTTGCAACATTCCTGAGACAGGAAAAGGAAGATTAAGAATGGCAGAGAAAGGGACGGATCTTTCGGTGACCAGCCACAGAGATAGATACACTGTTTTAAGACTAATACTTGCTTACTCCTGGAGTCTGCTACAGATAACAGCCAACACCAAATCCATCACAAGAAGGAAAAGATGAATAACAATTACAACTATTGTATAGTACAGGTTTTGCTGAAAATGTTTGTATTAGGGTATAACATTAAGAGGCAGAAATCACCTGTAATGTGGGCATTGGTGTGGAGTAGTAACAAGTGGCACCATAAACAAGCTCAAAAATACTGTATGATTTGCTCTCCCCTAATGCTTGATGACAAGCCCAGTAATTCTCTAAATATAAAACTGAGCTTAAGTGTAGATTCAATCCAACATTACGTAATAAATCTTGCTTGAATAAAGAAAAAAAAGAGACTTTAAGACAATAATGCAGATAGTGATTTATGCAAAGCCATTCAATGTAAATAAACATAAAGCTAAGTACCTATTAATTGAGAAATACTATTAAACCTCCATTTTAAAAAAAGGCTGCTGTAAAAAAATTCTGTTCTAAAAAAATTCTGTATTTCTATAACCCAATCTTCATCAACCCCAAGATTAAAGAAAACTGCCAGTGGTAGAGGTTTTATCTCTATTGGTAGCTTTGAACCTAGGATTATCTACAAATTCTGAAACTCTTATTTTTCCAGCATTTATGCCATTTTCACCAAAGCTCCCCATAGTGGCTTCCTATTCCATACAAACTGATTAAAAATAAGCATATTAGTCCTATTAATATTATACCGTACACCCCTGCAGAAGCGTTGGTGGATACGTACAGTGTATGCCAAAATTTGATATTCCGCTTTAACAGTATCATCACTTATAAGCCTGTCTATTTTACTATCATACATGAAAGGCAGTTAATACTGAAAATGGAGCTGTAACAGTATGAAAAAACCACTTTTCACTTAAATAGAAATCATCTCTTCTGATAGCATTTTTCCTGGTGGAGAGACATTGACTAATGTAATACTTCAGCATCATCCGTATTACCCTAAAAAGGAAACCTCTTAAAATTCCAGCTTTCAGGAAAGCATATGGGTTCCAGTTACGACAGGCAAAAAAGAAGAAACTGCTAACGTGCTAATTTCAATAAAAGACAATTTAAGAATTCCACAAAATTTTGTGCGTCTTATTTTGGAAGCACAACACAGCTTGTTTCCTGAGGGCCTTCTGAAATTCTGTTTTTCAGAAGACATGTCTAACACTCTTATTTGACATCTCCAGAAAAACTGATGGCTGACGCGATTGAAAGAGATGGCCTTTACTGAACTCACCTGAAGCGGCCAGTCTTATGCTGGGAACAACCAAGGAGAGTAGACACAAGAAGCAAGAATTTTAAGATGCCCATGCTTTCCCAGTGCCATTCATTCTTCCTCCACCACCAAGCCCTGGGGGCTCCCCAGCCTCAGCAGCAGCAGATTTGGTTACTAGCAGAGCCCCTGTGGCCACTGAGCACCCTGGTGTAACTCAAACTGCTACACAGCTCATCAGGAGCTTTTTGGGATGACTTATCTTAGACTGGATTAGCCAAACTGCACAGTCAGATGGGGTTAATGCTGATCAGCTGAATAGCAAAAGGCTGCATGGATCTTCTTGCCACTGCTTTACATCCAAATACTCAGAAGACGTTGTTTGAACACCTGAAGAGTAGCCCCTGTCTGGCCATATTTACGCCATTTAGAAACCAATAAAATAACATTTTAAGAACTTTTAAAATGTTCCTGTATAACTAAACTTCAATTTCTACAATTAAGAGATATAAAGAAATAATCCATTTTACTGGACAGTAAACTTTAGGATATTTTTTTAGCCACAGGACTAAACACATCATAGAGAAACACATCCATAGTAACATAAAACTAGTCAAATTTGGAAATGGTTTTAAGTATTTCTATAACAATCAGCTATTTTCATGTTATCAAAAGCATCAACATTGTAAGATTATGAAACACTTGCCCTTTCCTTCAACAAAGATTTATGAATCATGTAATAAGTGGTAAAGTTCTTAATTCCAAATTTGGAGACAACAAAACGAGTAAGTACATGTATCACTTTTCACCTGAAATTGTTTGATATACTGCCCCCACTTGGTATTCATTAAATTGGGTAGTATAAAGAAGCGAAATTAGAAGCATTTCACCTTTAACTGTTGACTTTGCAAGAGGAGGTTTAAATTTAAGCTTATGTACATCACTCATTTTAACCACTAGGTGCTGAAAATATATATAGTCTCCCAAATAGCTTTACTTAGGCTAATGCTACCACTGGGATCGCAATGCCTCAAGTTCCTTTTTCACCTCTATCTATGAGAATTTCAATCTACAACCCCAGGAAAAAAAATAAAATAAAATGAAAGTATATTCTGCTCACGTGTATCAAATCACAACCAAAAAATAGTCAGCTGTATTAAATATTTTGTTAGAAGGTCTTAAATAAAATCTAAAATGATGAATAAACATCAGTATCATATCAGATAATTGTATTTCCTTGAAAGAAAGTATAATCTAATTAACACCTTTTCAGCCACTAACAGACAAGAAAATTCATAATAAATTGAAGTCAACAATTCAAAACGCATTCGAGTAAGAGAAATAATCACTGATTTTAATGATCAAAATTCTATAATGTGAACAGCTGAAAATGAACAGAGCAGTGTCACCTTCTGGGATAACATTTGGGGCCCACAAGAAAGCTGGGGAGGGACGTTTTACAAGGGCATGTAGCGATAGGATGAGGGGTAACGGCTTCGAACTGGAAGAGGGTAGATTCAGATTAGGTATCAGGAAGAAATTCTTTACTGTGAGGGTAGTGAGGTTGCCCAGAGAAGCTGTGGATGCCCCTTCCCTGGAGGTGTTCAAGACCAGGCTGGACGGGGCTTTGAGCAACCTGGTCTAGTGGGAGGTGTCCCTGCTCATGGCAGGGGGGTTGGAACTCGATGATTTTTAAAGTCGATTCCAACCCAAACCATTCTATGAATATTAGCTTAATTACTGCTATTTATCTCATAACTGTTTGAGTAAATATACTAGGATAAATCCATAGTTTACAAATAATATTACAGTGTTTGAAATGTTACATTTTCCCATCCTGCCATACCCCATCAAAACTTTTTTTAAACAAGAGGATTTGTTTTAGAGTAGACTCCAGTGCTACTGCTATATTATTTTCAGACTACTTGAGCAGGGACAACATCTGGTACTTAAAAGTTTAAATCAAAAATTCTTTAGGAAAAATATCTTTGCAATTACTTGAATTCAGTTCACATGAAGGAGTTAGGAGGTTAGATCCAGAAAACAGCTTGACTGGACACTCACCAATAAGCTTACCCTGTACAGATCTACTGAAGATTTCTGATCTTGGACTTAAAATAATCCTACTTTATCTACCTGTTCATGACTTTTTCCAGACAACACTGCAACTATGCCAAATTATCTGAAATGTGGCATCAGCATTTTCTGTCCTTATAGCTGATCCTTTCCTCAACTTTAAATACACTCGGTTTTGGAAGCTGCTGCTGTTAGTGCCTGGCTTTAACACACTGCGATGAAGAAGCCCTGAGGAGTCAGCATATTCTGACAGTGAATTGGACAATACGGGAGGACAAAAGTGAGAATGGAAGAGACAATAAATGACGGCAAAAGAACAGGGTGCAACCACCAATTTTTATCACCTAGCATTTCTACCAGCTTTAGGCAGCATAAAACTGAAGATTATACCTTTCTTACACAGAAAGTTTATATGTTTCAATTTTATTAATCTAAAAAGAAATTATGAGAGATAAAAAGCATTTGAACTCCTAAAGGTGAACGGATGTATTGGGTATATGTGGCCATGTAGCAGCCTTTTGATAAGCTGGCGTCAGCTACAGGTGTGGCCTTTTTGGGAAGAGGCCAGGTGCTGTCCTGTGCCTGAAGGCCCATTCCAGCTGTATCCACACCAAACCCACTGTAGGCCAAAGTTCAGCCCAACTTGTTTGTGGCACCTCCATGAAAACATTTAAAAGAAGGCAAAAACCACTGGACAAGCAGGGTGGCGTTACAGGAAGGAGAGTGAAAACCAGCAGAGGGAACACCAAGGTCAGAGGAGGAGGTGGTGCTCCACAGCACTGGAGCAGATATTCCCTGCAGCTCATGGAGGACCCAGGATGGAGCAGATATCCCCTGCAACTCATGGGAGAGTCCACATTGGATCAGACTGGTATTTCCTGAAGGAATTGGAGCACGCTTGTCTCCCTGAAGGACTGCAGCCCAAGAGAGAGAGCCCACACTGGAGCAGGGGAAGCATTAGGAGGAAGGAGAAAATGCTATGTAGTGACCACAACACACTTCTACTCCATGATCCTGCACCGCTCAGGGCATGGGGCAGAAGAGTCTAGAAGTAAGGAAACTGAGCTTGGGAGAAGGGGAAGGAAAGATGTTGGTTTAATGTTTACCTTTGCCACTACCCAGATTTATTTTAATTGCAAATAAATTAAATTAGTTTTCCCTAAGTTGAGTCTGTTTTGTCTGCAACAGTAAATGCTAAGCAATTTCTCCATCTTAATATCAACCCATGAGTTTTCTCATCCTATTTTCTCCTTCTGTCTCACTGAGGAGCGGAGCAAGTGGCTGGGTGGGAGTGTGGCCCTTAGCCAGGGTTAACCTACCACACTAGTACATGTGACTGGGAGAATCATCTTTTGACTTACTAGAAGTACGTTTCTTTTTTTCTGGACTTCCTGTATCTTCCATTTCTGCTTCAGTGCTCTCATTGGTGGCAGCTGCTGCCTTCCCTTTTTTCTGGAGAAAAAAAAAAAGGGTCAACTAAACTCAAGAGCAGAAAAGACCACACAAAGTAGAAAATATCCTCACAAGGTATCCCCCAATTCTAAGCATTATTTCTTCACACATTATAAAACGTCTCCAGTTGTAGAGAAAAATTATTCATATATTAATGCAGGAATACTAGGCAATAGACAATGAAAAAGTTCAGTTCCCTTATCTGCAGATCACATTAGAAGTTGAAATTTTAATGTATGAAAACAGAAGTTTTTATGATCAAACCCTATTTTTTTATTTACATTGAATAACTGTTTCAAAAAGAGCAATCTGAAAAATCTTAAACAACACAGAAAAACATTTTACCCAAAGTTGATGTTAATTGCTTTTTTAAAAGCAATTACACCTCATTAAATTCAAGTTTATCTGGATCCTTGCTTCTTAAGGCTTTCTTTGCACAGCTTAAAAGTAGCTAACACCCACTGACAGTACATTATTATTTTTTTCTAATATCAACTATGGGTTCTGTTCCAAAGAGAGGTACTTGGGAAATCTGAACTCCATTCAAGGTACATTATCTTAAAAACTCTAAATGGGTAGAAATGTTATTATCTGTGTATTACAATTAATCTTACTATTGCAAAGTATTCTTAAGGTGGTTATGGAAAGATTATTTTTTTTAAAGCCATGTGATTTTTGCAAAGGATGAGTTGACCTGTATCTGTATCAGACACAGATGATAACTTTGATGAACACTGGAAGAGTTTACCTTTCCCTTTTTAATTGTGTGAGACTAGAGCTTTACTAATACAGCTTTAAAAGTGGCTACAACTTCACATAGCTCATAAGAGAAGGGGAGAGTGCATTACATCTTTCCTTTCCAAAGTGTTGCTTCATGATTACCATCTAAACCCTGCTGGGCTGAACAGATTGGTTCGATAATTACATACAATAACTGCAGTGGGCAGGTAACCCTCAGCTGGCACAGGGCAGCTCCCCTGTGAGAACTTCCATATGCAAACTGCACTGATGGAGTGCATTAGGTACATCTTTCCTGCCGGTGCACAGGCCTGATTACCGCCAGCCAAGACTCCAAGGTTAGCATGTCAGCAGATTTGTGATGCATTAGGCAGGAATAAACACAGACACTTTTGTTCATTCTGACCAAAATTAAGGAGGACTATTTCAGCACTGTACTGCTTTTAGATGAGAGATAATGCATTCCTCCCAATTGTACTAGAAAACATTTTAAATGCTCATCAGAAAAACAGATATCCAATACACGGTACACAAAAGCAAAATACATTTATCTTGTTTCCAAGCTTATTTAATAAAAAGTGGTTTCTTAATCTTGATGCAGGTGAATTACATAGCAGTAGAAATCAGGCAGCATTCATCTGACAAAAGCAACACCTGCGTATCTGAAGCTGAACATTAGAAGGAACCACAAATCACTAAGATCCATATTTTTCCAGTTTAGTTTATTCCCAATATTTCCCAGCAACTCCTCATCACTAAACAAAAGTAGCATGTGGTCCTTACCCTAAATAATTTAGTCAAGAGCTCCAGATATTTCCTTCAACACATGGTACTGTTAGCTTCTTGTTTTGCTAGAACTATTACAAAATACCACACACAGAAACCAACATGCATTTACTATACAAAAAACAAAACAAAACAAAATCCTCCAGCAGAACTGTGGACTGTGTTTAATTTACTTATACATCTGGGGAAACTTGAGTCATGATCTAGAAAATAAAATGTTAACTTTTAATATAGCAGACATCTGTGAGTTTTAGCTAGATACCAGTACTGGAGAGTGACTGAGATTCCAGAACAACCATGCTTATATACAACCTATAATACCCATCATGGCTCAATTAGTTCTTTGAGCTGAAAGCACTGGAGAATCATACATTCTAAGAATTTATTTGCACAGAAGCTAGAAATATTGTCTCCTAGCTACGAAATAGCATATCTTCAGAACACCAGATAACACCGTTTTAAGAAAGTATTATGGTAGATTGCCCCAAAGGAACTGAATAGTAGGTATCTTAAGACCTGTTGTGATTAGATCAGTACAGCCAAAATGCCATAAATACTTTATATTAGAGGTCACCATCTTCTCAAGGGTGGATGCCAGGCTGCATTTCTCTTTTCCAAATTAGACACTAAGCATGCCAAAATAAACTCAGCGTGTGCTAGAAGATACTGGCTTTTCAGAGGCAAGATGCTACTGATCAATGGGAAATATCTTTATGGAAAACAATTTCTAACAGAGTTTGGAATTTGGAGCTTATCTTTAAAACAGTCATCAAGATGAGCTTCCTATCACAGCTGAAAGTACATAAAATTTTAATTAGCATTCTATGTTCTTCCTTTCTTCCTCTGTGTATCTAAGTGTCCAGCTATTCTCAACTAGCACTATTCTCCTAGCCTTTCATTAAGGTCTGATACCCTAAGAAGAAAAACCTAGCAGGATGAATTCCCAAACATATGTTCTGGGAAGGGAGATGTCCTGCTGAAGACCCTCTTTCCATTCATTCTTGTACTGAAAAAAGTGCAAAATACACCCTTGGAAAGAGGACTGACACAATCTACTGTTATACCCTTGCATCCACCACAGCTTTTACAAGGCCTAGAAAATCCAGCACAGAAGAATCATCTGTCCTGGTATGTGGTCAAAAACAAGCAGGTTATGTCAACCAGATTTCAAGCAATCAATCTTATTCTGTCTGGACACTCCAGCAGTAGCTGGCATGAAGTCCACTGCAATATGAAGCGGGCAGCTGAAAGCACTTATTCAAACAGGCCAGTAACGCTCCTTGTTTTATACAAAACGCTTAAACATATTTGTGACAACTGAGCAAGTGGACCATGCATATGGTTCCTCAAAGTGAAAAAAAATAAAAAAAGCTAAAACAAAAAAAAGCAAGAGACCCAATGTGAAAACTAATTCCTAATTGACACTAGTAGGTAAGAACCTATGGAAAAGTATTATCCCACCCTTTGGGAATGGTCTGGACTGATATTGTCTAAAGAAACAAGATTTGTGAAGTTTTATTCCATTGGAAATGTGCACCAGCCATCTCTGCTGGACAAGGACGTTAAAGGTCACAGATGTTGGCTCTGCAGCAGGCCAACTTACTCAGCAAAGAAACCAGCCAACCATTAAAAACAGACTTTTTATTTTTTTCCCAAAACACAGGTCTCAAGCCATGTCGATCCACAGGGGGAACAGAAGAATTTATGCTAATGAACGCTCCTTTTGGACAGATCTTTACATTCAGTTCAGCAGAAAATATTAGTATAGACTGTGGCTGTAAAATTTTCACCAAAGTAGTATTTACTGGGCAACATGAAGTAAGAAAAGGTGGACATAATCCTCAGAAGACTTTAAAATCCTACAGCTTTTTTTCTTCTGTGCTTTTTGCCCATCTTTAACACAGTGCTGATCATGTCAGTAAGCAGGCAGAATCCTTGTACTATTATGCTGTATTATAATTCTCAGTTACCTGGTTCATGCTAAAGGAATCAATAAACTGCCCACCTATTATTAACAAATGCAAGTAAACAAGTAATAAATGAAGTTTGAAGCAAGGGGTAATATTTATTGTTCCATCATTTGACCATTTTTTATTATTATAAACCATTTTAACATACGCTTTCCCTAAGGCTTAAAAAGTTCTTATGCTGTATTCAAATGGAAGTCCAAACCTAGAGTTTAAGGCTTCTTAAATACAAGGAATAAAATACCTCTAAGCCTACCACTATAGTTAAGACTCATAAATAACATATTAGATCACAGTGAATTCAATATGTGAATTCCAGAATCAAAACACTTGGCATGAAGATGTATACTTACAACTAAGCTTTGAGCTGGTCATGGAAAGGAAACTGATATGAAACAAAAACTAGACTTATTTTACCTTACATGTATTTTGACCCATCTGGAGTTTTACCAATTTAAGGAAAGTAAGTAAGTTAACTGAATGTTCACCTGTTCAAATGTCATTACAACTACATATACACATTCTGTTATCCAAGGTATAATCTATTATGAAAGAACACAGAATTATGTTTATAGTTGTAAAGCTTTAATAACAATTAGTGAAGTTAAATTAGACAAATAATGCATAAGAGTAGGACTTAATCAAACAAACATTTTACTATTTGCTTATTTCCTACTGGATGCAATTATATCATCTTCTTCCAATACCACTTTAACTCTTACTTATCTCAAAAAATACATTAAAAGCTAACATAAATTTTTAGAGTAAAACCTTTTGCTTGGGGGTTGTTTGTAAGTCTCCATTCTCTGACAAGCCAAAGTCAAGTACTCCATCATCTTTCTGCCCAATGGCCTTAAGACCTTGCAGAAGTATTTCTCGGAAATGCTGATAAACAGGTTTCTCTTCATAGCTCAGTAGCTTCACCTTTTCCATATATTTGGCTATTTCATCTAAAGAAATGGTACCTCCAATTAATTTCTATTTGAAAACATTTTAATCATTCACTTTTACCACAAAAGAGTCAGGAATTATGCATGCACTACTTATGAGTTTATAAATAACCATTTTAAAAAATAGCATAATTATGACTTTACTACAACACGTTTTAGAAAAAAATTATACCAAGGTTCATTACCCAGTGATGACAGCATCACTGTTTTTTACACGTTCATTGCAATAAAGAAAACAGTAGTTATAAAAAAATGTAATAGGCCAATCTTCACCAATGAATGCTTGTTTACATGGTATTTCTTATGTCTATATTTAAAAATGTTGAAAAAGAAATTTGATGTTATCTCAGAATTTCCCCAGTTCAAGACTGAAACATACATTAAAAAACACACTATGAAATAATTGACCACTGAAAAAACAGAGAAGTCACACTTGACAGAAAAAACTCTCTTCTAATCACCAGGAGTAGCTGAAAATAACTAAATATTTAAGTTTAAGATCCCAAGAAAGTGTATTTCTAATAGAGTCAGATTTAAAAAGAAAAAAAACCTGCTCAGCAAATTGCCAATGCCAAATAGAAATAACCAACGCTTCTAGTTTGCGTTACTTTGTATTTTGAATCTCTGAAGTTCAGTTGCGCAAAACCAATTTACACATCTCATGTTTACAAATACTTAATATTGTCTTTAGTCAGAAGCAACAGAGCGTCTGCAGTTCATATAACTGCAGCCAAAACGAAGAGTCTAAACTTCTCTTAATCAGCAATCTAATTCATGCCACTTTGTGGCTGATAAAGTAAGAAGAAAAATAGGTACAAATTTAAGTAAACAAGGAAGACTTAAAGAAGCAACAGATTAGAGTACAATGCCCGAGACACACCTCTCGGCAAAAAAAAGCTGCTGACAGTCTGATAACTCCTCACCTTTTGCAGCAACTGAACTGATCTGTTTTTATTTGAATACAGAGTAGCACAGCTTTCCCTTGTACACACTCAACACGTAAATATGAATTTCAGAGCTTCTAGCCATTGTCTAAAGTTGTCTGCAATTTGGTTATGGCCCCCAAACAGACTGATGAATTTTATTATTTTAGAGAAAAGGGACATTAAAACAAGTTATTAGAGAATGCTTGCCACATGGTACAAACCAAAGTATTTTAATTTAAAATAGTTCCTCTTACCTGGTTTATTTTTCCCGGGAAAGCATTTGTCCATCAAAACTGAAATATTGTCTCTACATCTGAAAAACAAAATTATTCAAAAACTATTGTTTCTTTCAAAGTTTGAATCTTGCCCCGTTCTGATAAGCTTCCTAAGTACTAAGCTTGGGCCAGCGTCAGAGACAGGAAACACTACTAGATTAACCTTTCATATGGCTTAGTACAGCCATCTTTAGGAGTGTCGTACATTTGAGAACCTGATGAATGCCAGACAGGCTACCTGAAACATGGAAGTTTTTGTTCAGGAGTTTTTGATTCTATAAAAGCAAGCAAGTAGAAGACTGAAAGAAAAGAACTGGTCCGTTTTAAACCCTCCCATACCAATGCTCTCTCACCTCTTCCTCCTAGAGGACTCTTTTTCTTAGCTGATATTATTCATAGCAGATCCCCTGCCAAAATAATAACTGGGGGAAAGGAGGAGGCCTTTGCTAACATTGATGGAGGCCAAAGTGTTAAAAGTATATATAAGGAAGACAGATAACGAATACTTGGTAATGAGACAATGAGACAGAAACTGCTGTGCTGTTACAGCTTTCTTCATATTAAGTATTTGACAAGAGAGGGTTGAGAGGGGGTGGGGGAAAGACAAAGGAATATAACAGGGAGAGGCACAAAAAATAACTAAAAAATCCCACATTAGTAGTCCTCTAGCCAGAATGATGCTCAAAGACATTTAAGATCGATCTTTCGCTCTCGTCTCTGCCACTGACTTCAGAGCACGGTGTTATAAAGGCTACTCATAATCCATGCTTCTCTTTCTGTAAAGCAGGACTAACGGTTACCTGCATACTGATAAGAGTGCTTTTTGCCTTAACCATGGCAGTATGCTAAAGTGACAATACTGTGGTGGATAAATAAGCATCTCACATATGCAAAAGAAGACAGTAGTACAGCACAAGTAAAGTTGAGTTACAAGCTAAGGATATATTAGACATGACGAAGGGAAACTGAGGTGTATACAAACCAGTAGCCTACTTGCCAAAAGGGAATTCCATACTGAAAGTACAAAGTGTTTCTACACTAAGACATTTTCACTCCTCTCGTCAACTTCAAAAGAGAAAGAAAACAAGTAGTTTCGTACCTGATTTTTGAGTCTCTGACAAAATTTGGATCTTTCAAATTATCCTCCCACGGTAGATGGCCACTAAGCCAATGAATCATACAGTAACCCAAGATCTCCAGATCACCACGTCTCGATGGTGCTAAATACAGATGCACACATAAAAAAAGATCCATAAGAGCAGCTAATAAAAACACACACAATTTGTGTTAAAATTTAGCAACAGTTAAAATTTGTAAATATGTTAAGACAAAAGAAAGCCAATGCTAACAACATAACACTACTGTATCTGTTATTTATTTCAGCATGAAAGCAAGGAAGGAAAAATATTGTTCCTACATCTGGAAGGATAACTTCATTTTTCAAGTCCTTTATCAATCCCTTTCTTCTACTCAAGGACATGACATGCTGCAGTTATCCCAATTTGGGAAGCTTTTTAAGTACTCAGATTGTGGAAAAAATAGAGCAAGTTAGTGAAGTGATTGACTTTCTGTTCAAAACAGTTTTTACTTCCCTGCTATAAAAAAGTAATAATGCTGAAACTCCACCTCCTGAAAAAAATATTCCGCCATGCTGAAATATTTTGTGGCCTGAAAACTGAACAGAGGACAATAACGGATCAGATCCCTAAGCCTTGCAAAAAAAAAAAAAAACACACCCCAAAAACCCCAACTACCTACATGTACATTCACCACAGACTACACTATAAATGGGCCAACCAAGTCATCTTTGTTCCCATTCAGTTTTAAGCATCGGTACAACAGTTCACCCTGAAGTAAATAATAATTTTCAACAACTAGTATTTTTGCAGGACACACGTTTATGCTAATAAGACCAAATTTAAGAATGAAATTAAATTCACTATAAAATCTTAATGTTTAACCAGACATAGACCCGTCATGTTCATGTTCAACCTTTTCTCATTTCTTACCTTTTGATGTTCAGTGACTATAGGCATAATTATAAAATAATATTTCATAATTACACGAAGTTTTGTTTAAAAATCTTCTAAATATTAAGCTATATACAAGATAAAGAATATTGTGCATCTTTGCCAAATATAAAGGAATAATGTTCACATTGATAACAGACACTATTTATCTCCTGAAAACAGGGCCTATTTTTCTATCAAGATCTCATAAGCACTATTCCATTTCGACTCAGTGAATAAAAAGCAATACACTAAACATCTTAAGTTTTTATAAATTAAGGATCTCAATTTAAGAAAGTTACATTAAAAATACAGTAAATTAATATAAAAGTAAAAGTTAGTAAATGGAAAAAAAATGCCAGCATAGTCCATAGAGAAGAAAAAAAAAATATTTTTATAGATTCAGAAACCTGATTGTTTACAAAACTCAACGCAGCAAATAAAGTCTTCTGTATTTATACAAAGGATGCACAAATGCCTATTGCTAAGAACAGTTTTACATCCTTACCCACACCCTTGTGCGCATCAATACTGGTATATTCAATAGTTCCATCATGACACCTTTTAGGATCTTCTTTATATACTTTGTGAACTCCTTCAGGACAGTATCGGTAGGCAAGTCCGTAATCCACCAAGTAGACCTAGTATTTTCCACAAAGAATAAATAAATACAAAAAATACGCGAAAAATAAATGTAACTCCTGACCACCTTCATAACATCTTAAAAAGTATTAAAAAAGGTGAGGTTTTGACTTTAAATAATTCTCAGTGCTTTACTGAGATTACTAGACATGATTTGAAAACAACATGTCAGATAGGCTTTGTTATTTTCCATATAGCAGTCTGATCTGGAAGTAATTTCTTGCTGATGCAGAGGACAAGTACAGTAAAACAGTTAGTTACTACCAGTAAGATTAAATGAAAAAAAAAAAGTTAAAAGAAAAGAGTCCATAGAGTTATAGATACACTTACTGTCCTACCCTCTTTAAAGTCTGCTGTCCCATTTGAACATTAGTAGGGACTATGACTTCACTAACACCACAGTTACTTTAAGAGAACTGACATTATTTTACTTATTTCATGAGCTAAAACGTTTGGGCAAGATGACATACATAATTCTGAAACTCCAATATGCAGTTTGAATAGTAAAGAGAGTTAAAAATGCAGAAAAATGAAAGACTTCCATAAATCAAGTGGAACAATCAACACTTTAAAAACCAATTTTTCCAAGTAACAGAACACTTATCTGATGGATTTCTTGAACAAAGGAATAAGGTAACAATGCAGACAGGCAAACATAATTTACCACTGTACTATATAATTTTAAGCTTCCACCTGCAAACACCTATTTGTGAATCATTTTTTTTTTAATCTTGAGAATTTCTCTAGAATATTATTTAGGCCAAATAGTCAATTTGATAACTGTCCGGCAAAATGCATAAAAAAAATTGTAGAATATTAACTAGATACAAATGTCAAGCAGAAATAATGTTACCATATACATTCTTAAAAATGAGCTTCTGCTAGATTTCACAGGTTCAAAGCACTTGTGTTGTCAAATAGAAGGTTTAAAACATGAGGAATAAAATGCATCAGAAATACCTGATTAGGGTTCTTGTAACTCATAAGAAGGTTTGATGCCTTGATGTCTCCATGCACATATTCATGCTCATGGACGTATTCCAGAATATCAAGCTAACAAAACAAAATGCAGTCATATAAATGCAGTACCCAGCTCCACCCAGCAGAGGACCTGTACTCAGCACAAAAGTGTGATTTAACCGCAAGACTTACACGGGGAAAGCAGATTGTAAAAATGTATTTTTTAAACTTACTATTCGCAAGCCTAATTGCAGTACAGTTTTATGGGGAAATAGCTTTGCATTCTCTTCAAACATTTTCTGAAGATCTCTGCCAAATCGGTCCATTATCATAAACCGGTAACTAAATTCAAGGAAAAAAAACAAAACAAAAGAGGAAACTTACTGAATTGTACTTAGCAAAGTAGTTTATCTATGGGTCAATTGTACAAATTACTGACTGAAAACATCTCTCTCAAAAGATAAACTGAAGATACACAGAAAACAAGTATGTGTGAAATACTTGACTTTTTTTAAATATTGGACATCAATTCTTAACTTTTTTACATTAGCTAGTCAAAAGTTTGTCCATCAAAAGAACTGTTTATTCCTGGCTACTTATGCAAGTATAGCAAGTACCCTGACCTACTATAAGCTGCCAGAGAACTACTAGAACTCCTTTGCAGCACAGCTGTTTAGAGAAAGCCCACAAGGAATCATGTTATATTAACAAACATTCGAGTAACAAAACCCCTTCATGACATGGAACAATACTAAAAATTATACCTAGACTGAAGACAAATTTAACTAGCAATTATTTTAGCTCACAGATTAAGTAAAAAAAAAAATAAAAATCCCTAGGGAAAATAAAATAGATTTAGAGAGAGCACTAATTCCTTCATACGTATGAGTGAAAACACTTTAAGTGCACATCGCATCAGAAGAAAAACTTTAAAGCTAGTCATATTATTAAAGGACTTGTACATTAGAAGTCAACTTTATTTTAATTTAAATATGAAAAGCTGCTAAACCACATACGAATAGCATCACTGCGTTACAGCAACGCTAGAGACAAATGAAAACTAATTCACAAAGAATACAGTTGACACAGAGTAAAAAACTGAATAGAGATAAATGTACCTATTCATCTATTCAGTAAACACACTGTTATAAACACGAAACTCTGCAGCAGAAATGAAGATGGGTGGAAAATGCTTCTTATAAAGTAATCAGTTTAAAGGGGACAGTGGTTATGGATGACATAAATCCCAGTATATGCCAACAAAAGAATATTCACCTGTTTCCATTTTTTGCATGTAAGCCGGAACCCCAATATCTTGGTACACCTAAGTATTTCAGTTTATGGGACTTAGTCCAATTCTGAACTGAAAATATAAATAAAGGTAAGTTAATGAATTTGCACCAGTAGAGACTTACATAAAAAGGGAGTATTCACATCGCTAACAGTTTCTGCATACATGTGAGCTGCTTATTTAATGGAAGCTTGTATGCAAAGTATACTGGAAATTTCATGACGCATCCGTTGTAGGGACAGAGATGCAACTGACGTTTCAGTTTAGACAATACCATCAACAGAACTATAAACAACATCTTACCAAATACCCTAATTTTACTATATGTCTGAATCAGATTTCAATAATTCAAAAATAATTTTTAAAATTACCTAAACAGATTCTCTTAAAGTTTGACCTTACCCCTGTAGGCTCTATTTCCCTAAATGCTTGTAGTTCATTAAAAACATTTTAATAGTCTGCTTACTTTCATCTGGCTTAGCAGCTCGCATGTAGAACTTTAACTCAGTAAAAAGAGGTCCATTCTGGCTGGGTTCCTTTAAGACAATTTAAAATTAGTTAAAAACTGCTGTGTTAGTGCCTAATAATTATAAAAAGCTCAAAACCCGTAACATTCACCCTATCAAAACATATTTTCCCTCAAATGCTCTACCCAGTGCTGATAAACACAAACAAAGGTTGGCTCTAAAAAATTATTTTTATTATAAATTTCTTAACATTAAGGGTGTCAAATAATCCTTTCCCATAACAAAAGATTAAAGAATCACAAATTAACTGAAAAGTATAGAAATATTACCAATAATTTGCAGCAAAAGTTTAGCAGAGAACATTAAACAACATTCAGTATCTCAGATTTTCCAGATTATAGCTGGATTGCATAAATTGCAATAGCCATTAGCGAGCCTAAAATAACACTTGAACTGATTTGATGGAAAAATCTTAACAAAAGTTAAATTCTTGCTGAACTTAAGGTATTTTGTTCTCTTCATACATTAGTTGATCAAGGTACAAATTACAAAGGATTTCACAATTTCTCTTAAACTAAATTATAAGAACTACACCTATCCTGACCTCAGAGTTTACCTTGTATTTAAGCTAACAGAACGTATTTCAGTTCTATTTTCTAGCGACAAACCTATGGTAACCACGTATTACAAGTAAAATGCAAGAGAGAAATTGGTTTGAAAACAGCAAAGCTTTGAAATACTGCAAGAATTGCAAATGGGCAAGTACCCTGACTCTGCATTTCCAGAACTTAACACAGGAAAAAAAAAAAGTGATTTAAACTCTGCAATTTTAAGTGACTGATTTTGAGATAAGCTTAAAGCAATTTATTTTAGTCTAGTTACTCATATATGTCCAAATTCATTTTATCACAGTGAAAATACCCATTTTTGAATATCCTATGCTTTAAAAAAACCTAACCAAAACAAATATATGTGATTACTTGTGAAGAAACCCAGAAAGAATATGATCACATGATATTAGCAAAAGTTCCAAGATATGTAACATCAATCTTTAATATTTTTAACTAACTTTTAAATGCAGACGTAGCGACCCAGAAAATTGCTAAAGGCTAGACTGTACTACTCAGCTAACAGAGGTTTTGACATTAAGGAAGCAATGTAAAGACATCAAACACACAGATGAACATGGGCTTTTGTGTGCATCTGACGTATTGGCTCAGAGGCAGAGCAGGAGGAGCGGTGAGAATGAGAGCAGACACCAGCTTCGGCACCACTCCTGGGCCTGGACACTTGATTACACAGCTACTGCCTATCTCCACCTCGCTTTCTCCAGCAGCATTGCCCTGATAAACAAGGAGGCAAGACAACGGTTTTCGGGCCCCTCCTTGTGGAACACCATTCAGACTTAAGCCATGAACCAGACAAAAAAAACCAAACACCAACTAGAACAACTGAGCAATACACATAAACTTTGGTACATGTATATTTACTTTCAGTTAGTTTATTTATCCATTGTGGACAACAAATTAGATTATATATACAGAGGAGAAGGGTTAAATAACTGCAGTGTAAGAATTCAGGTATCTCGAACAAACGTTACTTAACCTATTCATTTGTTCTTGTGTAGCATGATCCATTAATACTCTAACTTAATTAGAATATAAATTATACATATTATTTTGATTCAATTTACATCAGTTTGAAAAAAGTTATTGTCTTACTAAAATATAGCAAAAACTGTAGGTGTTAAAAATTCTTAAAATATTTATCTTTACATAAATTATTCCACCAAAAGCTATGTCTCAGTGCTGAAAAAAAGATGTATCTTTCTCAAGTTGGAGCAAATGTTGAAAATCTGGTATCTTTTCATACTTCAGGGAATGGATAAATGATTTAACCACAAAACAGATCTTCATATTGACTATGAAGCTGTTTCCCCATAATACTAGTAACTCTACATGCAGATAAATAAATGCATACGCTATGTTAAAAAGGTTCTTGTAATGATGTCCAATATTTGCCATACTAGTCATCCTATAATATGTTAAAACCAGAAAGACTTCAAACACAAATTTCTACAACTTTTTGCCCTCGGTCATTCTAAACACATGATTTGCAAAACTGAAATTAAAGTCTAATTAGAAAAGATATCATAATGAAAGAGATTATGGAATACGTGTCGAAACCCAACAAATTTCTTCAATTTTAAGAATTCTGATCTTTTTCAGTCAGCAATCTAATGAAGTGTTATTAAACTCTGTATCCGCTCCTGAACAATGACATCTGAAAGGTCCACATGTTAAAAAGCATTTCCTTTTTTACTAAAAACTGTGATTCATTTCATACTGCTCAGACATCAATACTATGAGGATATGTCAAAGACTAAGCCAATTTCCATCCCGCTTTAACAGCTTAATTTGAAGAACATTACTACAGAAGCACATATTTTGTTAAACACTAATAATTGTTCAAAGCTGTTAACCACTTTGCTTCAGCTGATGGATCAACTAGAATTCACCCAGGCATCAGAAAATGGGCCCTTATCTGTGGTTGCGTTATACTAGACTGTAGAGGCATGATATGTTATGGGTCATTTGTGAGGGCAGCACAAAGACTGGGGCTACTCTTTATTGCCATAAAGACAAAATTATAAAAGACAAATTAAAAGCAAGTAGTCATCTGGGAGATTAGCAATGGAGGTATTTACAAACTGCTGCAACAAAGTGAGTCTAGCATAAAAGCAACCCAGAAGTTATGGCAACTCTTCTGGTATTCAGAGCCCAAAGTAGAAGAGAAGCAGATGGACAGGTTTCAAACTCAGGGGAAGAGGAGGATAGCAATTACACACAGCATAAAATAATGTATATCTGACGATTTGCCAATCAAGTCAAACTGGATTCTCCCATGAAAGTTAAATGGAGCTCCACTTTCTGATCAGTCCAAACTCATCAGGAGCCAGTAATTAGGAGCCATTGCCTCTCATAGGCAAGCCACTGCTGGTAACCTGAACATCTATCATCTACCTCTAGCAGGCCACAGCTCCTGCATAACGGACACCCCCTGCCCATGATGGCTCAGCTTGGTCATACGAAAGCAGGTTGCCACCCTGCAACAGCTGCAGGCTGGGACTCCCTGTCTGTGTGGAATTCCTGCCCACAAACACCCAAGGCAGCAGCAGTCTGCTGATGTTCAGCGTGTAGTTGTTTGGCATTTCCATCGTCAGCAACGCTCTTTTCAGAACTGGCAATGTTTCGGAAAGATGGTCGTCACCAACAGTATCTTGGGGTGTCTGAACAGTATCAAAACCAGTACTCTAGAATTTCCCTACAGTCAGCAGATATAAGTATCAAGATTAAAGGCACACACTAACTTAAATGTATTTTATTCTAAATTAACTTGATCTTTTAGTTTCAGGAACAAATGTTAAAAGTATAAACACATTTACATAAGTGGCCATCTATTGCGGTAAAGCATTTCTCAGTATCTCCATGTAGTTTAACAAAATAAAAGATTAAAACATTGCAGTTCTGAACTGTGTCGAAGAACTGATTTTTTACAATGTGAAGTTCTTGTACAGTTTTCTGGTATTTGCTTTTGTCACAGGACCAGAAGTACCACCATGATAATGAATGGTCTGGATCTACTATAGATATTCCCATGGTCCCAGTTTATTTTTACTAAGAATTTACCAGGGAGTCATATATAATAGTAAGATCTATACAAGATAATACAGCAAAGTTTAAGAAAAAATACTGTACACCCGAGGAAGAGGACATTACAGCCAAATCAGGTAAAATAAATCTTTTTTAATTTTATGATTAAAAACAAAAAAAATTCAACTAATAAAAAGAATTTGCTGATTTGCTACAATGGGCCAAAAATGAGCTATCAACAATGTTTTTTCTTCTCCCTAACCATTACGTTAAAAAAAAGTTATACGTTAATGCTATTTTAATTCAGTAGAAATTAGAATACGCATGTGTTTTATGATAAAACATTTAAAGACTTTATATCTGTGGGGACGTCGGGAATCAAAGTTTTGCTGTTTGTACTCCCGAGCCATCTGTCAGCTTACCAACATCCAGTGGTGAGCAACAGTTCACACAGACTCACTCTTGAATCACAGAAATTCTCCGAAAGCTAGCCAGTTTTCATTCATTTGGTGATATTTGGGCTGTTTACAGGAAGCATCAAATGAAACAGAAACTGATCTATTTCACGAACCTTTATCAACTTCACTGATGTTCCACCCTCATACATAAGTCACAATTCTCAGCAGTGTTCCTCTGTATCACCACACTTACTTTTATTTTAAACAGCACTATGCAGTTGCATTATTTTTAGTCAGAAGATGTTTTAAATTACACATGCTATTCCATAACAAACATTTTCAAGTTGTGAAGTAAAGATTCAAATGCTCTCTTACCACTTTTGCAACATAAGGTGCATCATTGCCAACCGACTTTGAAGAATTAACATCAGCTGTTAAAAATGAAGTGTTTATTAGTAGTGGGAGAGGGAACTGTCACAAAACATACACTTATTTACTATGCAACATGGACAAACAAACAATAAAGCTATTAATTACTGATGAGAACATATATCGGTACCTTGGACTTTGGTAAGAGAACTACTCTATATGGCAAGACTACTCTACATGGATATGGTCTTGCATTGTGCATTTTGTTTGAGGAGTACAGGCAGTTTACTAAATAAAGGAGCTCCTTTTTGTAATTCCACAACTTTTTCCTAGTCAGTAGCATTTCTTTTGTTTTCTAGGACTGTGATGAACATACATAGTTGCAGATATAAACATGAAAAACACATTCTCTCTACTCTTTTGCCATGTCACATATCCAAAAGTGACTTTCTGTTACTACTAAGCTGTTGCTATTTGTGACAGGAGATACAGGTATGAAGGGCATTAAGTTAGGCGAGCAGGAAGTATAGGAACAGTCATGGGCACAGCTTTGTGCAAATGACGGGTAAACAAACAGACAGCAAGCTTTGGCTTGAACAAAGCAGGAATTCTTAACACGAAGGACTACACAATTTGAGTGAGCTGGAACTCCAGTCTCAGTAAATTTAGTAGCTCATTGAGCAAGGCTGAGTAAGTACTAGAGAGCTTCTTTGGCAAGAAGCCACCCCACTGGTCCTGTTTTTCTTCTTAATCCACTTATGATGCAGTCTGTTCATTTTGAAAGCAGGACGGCTTATTAATTATTTTTTTTTCAACTCAGTATGAATTCAGTGCAACTTTTTCCACCAAGAGGAAGAAGACCATAAATGCACAGCAAAAGAAAATCTTATTATCACAATCACATTAACTTTCATACCTTCAAAATTGTTTGGAACATGACTAGGGGTAATCAAGGTTTTTAATTCCCTGAGGTATTCTCAAGATCTCTCTTATCCATTCATCTGTTCAAATAACAGAAATACTAAGCACAGAACACTATCCACTAAAAGTTTTCCTTGGATTCAATAAACAACATTGCAAAACAAGATCAGTGCTGATGCTTTAAACTGTGAAGTACAAGACTTCAACTTGTTTTGAGCATTAGTTACATAAAAAAAAAAAAGTATATGACACACCTCAGAAGTTTATGAGGCAATGAAAAAGTCACAAGCAGCACCAAAGTGAAAACCAGACAAAATACTGGCTAATCTATGGCCTCCAAAGAATATGCTTAGACAGTTTCAGTTCAGAATTTGTGATATAAGGACACTCATGAAAAAAATCCCTTCTTTCAGCCAGACCAAAAATCAAATTTAAATAAATGCTAAGCTATACTTTCAGTGCTAAAAAGTAATAAGTAATAAAGATTTTGGTTTAAAAAAGTGAATGAACTACCACCAGAATCTCAAAGAACCACAGTTCCTACAATGGCAATTTGTCCACTCTTGTCATTTTTTCCCAACACTATGAACCAAGCTAAGGTTCTAGTAAAAAATACCACTTGAAGACACTGTGTTTCTAAGTTAGGGTCAATTTTTCATTGCTTTGAATAAGGATAAACGTCTCACTCTTCGTTCTGAAGCATTATCAAAGGTAATTACACTTACCAAGGTACAGGCGTCCAAACCCTCCTTGCCCTACAGGGACACCTAATTTCCACTCTTTTCTTGATGTATCTGCTAGAACCTCCCCCACAGCAAACACTTCAGCAAGTTTCCTTTTTGCAGGAGCTCTTTTTCTAGCAGTCTTATTATATGGCATTTTTCCTTGAGGGAGAAAGAGAAAGGGAAGGAAAAATAAATAAAAAAAAAAAGCATAGGTTACATGCTGACCAGATATATTTTATGTAGAAATCTGTTAGAAGCATGAAAAAGTATGGATTGTTTAAGTTTTAATTTGTTACTACAAAGATACTCTAAAAGAAATGCAGCAGTTTCATTGCATGAATTCTAAGTAAAAGACAACTAATTTTTCCAGGCATCACAAAAAAAATTGAGAGCAAAAATCTTCACAAAAAAACCCAACCTATCAGGAGACCTTGTATAATACATGCTAGAAAAAAAATCAGAATCTATTGTACTTAACCAATCACAACCAATCATAGGTCTAAATGTAGAAAAAAGTAAACTAATGAAATAAAGCTCATCAGTTTTCCTGATGAAAATACAAAAAAAAGTTAAGCCATTCAAAAAATTATTTTTACCTCTAATATACCTGTAAGCAACAAAAATGAAAGTCTGCTTATTGTTCACAGAGCAGCATTTAGTAGATCATGAACAAACTAGTATATAACTACCTATTTTGAGATCATAAATGCAAAAGTACTGCCGTTGCCTTCTCCCAACCTCAGGTCTCAGCTAAGCAATGTTTCCAGAAATAACGTAACGGCCCACTGGAACCAAACACATGCATCTTTCTGCAGAACAGGTCTCATTTTGAGCAAATGTTTTGAGTTTTTAGGAGAGCCAGATTTTGATTCAATAAGAACTTACTGAATATGCGGCCATGATATGGCAAAGAGTACAATAGATCTCTTTACATGAAAGGCATTATTGACATGTTTTACAAGGAACTGATCTTTCCCTCTACCCTATGAAGATACGAGGCATACAAATAGAGCCACAGTTATTTTCCAAAAGATACCGTTCTGACTGGTAGGATTTTATTACTATTATTTTATTTTGCTTGAGGAAGCAGAAGGAATATTAATACACAATTCAGGATGTTTCTGGATAGCAAAGTATCTTTTTTCCTAGTCTAGATACTCAACACAATAACCCTAAGCCAAATGCAGTTACTTAACATCAGTTTTCCTCTTTTAGTTCTCATGTTCCTCTAGAACTTTTTTTTAATTTCCCAAATAGAAAACTACATAACTATGACAGCTGTTCCAAAAGTGCTCCTTCCTCTATAAGCCTCTTTTCTGACTGGGTAGTATCTTCAGGAAATTTTCTTCCCCAAATAACGTCTGTCACTCAACTAACATCTGAAGAGAGAAGCCCATACCCTCTTCTCTACATTTCTCCCACTAATAAAAGCAAGAATAACTGTAAAGTTTCCTGAAAATGTTATTCTGTCTACTGATACTCAAGTCTGCAGCTGTGACTGACTATATCCCTAGGAGTGGAACGTGACAATGGATGGAACACTCCATGGTGATGGGATGTGCCTAAGGAGCTTACTCAACAGAAAAGGGACTGGTGGGCGGCCTTTGTTTTAGGCAAACAGCTAAACAGTTGAGTGGAGCTCAAAATTGCAAAGTGATCAAACAGTGGTGTAAGTGTCTCCCCCAGCTAGGCAGGCTAGTGTGGTGGGAGTGAATATGAGGCTTAGCCCAACATAAGAGTATAAAAACTAAACAACTAGCAAAAGAATTTTGAAGAGAGCAATGGGCTTGAACTGGTTTCAATCCAGGTGTTCCTTCCCAGTGGCTGGGGATACCAGCAGCATGACAGTAGAGAGACCAATAATAGGAATCACATTGGTATTGTGACTGAACTGCGTATTGCAATTGCTATACATTGCAAAGCGTAATTTACATTTGTATTGTTTTCAGTATATTTTATATCACTCCTAAATCAGGAATCTCATATAACATCAACTATCTTCAAATATGTAAATTAGATGTTACATATTATGTCCCCCATGCGTGGAAGAGCTGAAGAAACCTGGTCAGAGAGTATTGGACTCTGCCAGCAAGCTGTCTGCAGACACCACAGTCATTCAATATAGGAATAAACACAGAAGAGGTGTACGATTCCATGACAAAGGAAAGTTCTTCTTTTTCAGGGTTCTTACTAATCTGAGAAGTACCTTTGTGTCATAGAACCACTTCTGAATATGTACTGCAGTTAAACAAATAACTTCAACAGAACAGCATTAAGAAATACCAGCCTCTTCCTGTGATGTGGGTACTTACCAATACCTACACTGCACAAGCTTCCTCACTGTCACAAAACAGGATGTTTTAATTCTGCATTTCTTTCACATATTCCACTTACTGCTATACAGTAACATTCATCCCTATAATCAAGATAAAATTTAAGTGTAAAATGCCAAAACTGTAAGATTAACTTTACCCACAGCTTTTTCCATACCCTATCTTTAAGAAACTCCTCTCTTTACACCTCTTCATTTTTTTTTTTTTTTTTTTTCTTTTTTTTTCTTATCTTCAAGTACTGTCTTAGAGGAAGGTTCTTTCTCCAGATTTTCTCCAGGAGAAAAATGGGACTTCCAAGCACCAAATCAAAGTCCAGCTATCTCAGCTAAGACCACACCAATGAGAACATAATGGCGTCAAAGCACCAGAAAGAATATAGAGTAGTGGGAATGGCTACGTGTTGATATCTCTTACAAGACCAGGCCAAAAAGATCACAGCAGACCTTTAAGTAGCTTCTCAGGACACCCTGATAAGGAAAAGAACTGAAACAAAGGACGGACTGAAACCATAAGAAGTAGTAATGGGAAAATAAACCAGAAGCCTGGAGCCCCAAGACTGACTCAGACAAGGAGAAAAAGAAAGCGCAAAAATCAGCAGTGTTACCTAATGACTCAGATGTGGGACAAGATCACACTCACTGTCATCCAAAGGGTACAAAAACATATGCAAAACGAGCATACCATCCTCAAGCTAGGAACAATGTAAGAGACATGAAGAGGGCTTGAAGGACTGCATCCCTTGACCTCTAAGTTACTACAAATAATTCCAGTGAGACTTGGACACATGCAGTTAGGTGCCTGAATGCTGGACAGGCTGCTCTCCAGTAAAAGAAAAATTTGTAGTCCCTTTTCCAATAAAGCTAGAAAGCCAATAAAATAAAACTATTGATACACTTCACATCTTTGACATTCACAGTGGGTGTCTTGATAGTAGCCTCGCTTAAAAGGGAATTAAGTTTACTAAAAATAGCTTCTCAAGAGAGTTAAAGAAGGAACTGGTGTTTCCATCTTTCCCCCTCCCTCCTTTTTTTTGTTTAACATGGTCAATAATTGTATGCCTGAAGGTGTTTAGTTGAAAAAAAGATATTAATGACAACTTCCCTTTATCCATAAAAGCAAAAATTCAAAACGGACATAAGTTTGAACGTTCCCAGCTGGGAACCCTGCCCTTAACAAATACACTAGATACACATACATGGTTTCTTGGCTGTCTATATTCATATCCATCTGTTGAGATGGCACTGTGCCTACTTACAAGTTGGTCAAACTATCAGTAGGCCATAGGTGCCAAACACTGATCGCTTTCAATGGGCAGCATGCACAATACTAAGCACTCACTCTTTTACAAAAAGCTGTTATCCATGGAAATATTTAAGCAATGGCTGCACATGCTTTCACATTTATTTGGATAAATCCATTCAAGGACCTTCTATTGATTGAAACTAGAAACACTTGGAGACAGCAAAAAATTTCTACATGAAAATATAGAACCAGGGAAAAAAAAGACAAAAATAATGAAAAAAGAGAATGACATTTTAGTGAGAATTCTATCATTTTGTATACTTTTCAACTCGCAATACAGCAAACATGAGGGGTTTGTCAGGAAACTTATGAACAAGAAAACACGATGCAGAGCCGCATACTGTACGTTGCACAGCTGGAATAAAGTCATCTACTTCTCCCTAAAATCAACTTCTAAAATTCACACACGCCCACAAAAAAAAAAAAAAAAAAAAATCACCTTTAACTTGCCTGCATCTCAATTACTTGTCTCATCAGTAAACGGAAATATTTCCTATCCCACAGGTATTGTGAAGCTTAATTCATTAGTGCCTGCAACCACGCTGAAGTCCTTGGAAACAGAGTGCCATAGAAGTCAAGTACTATACTATCATTGAAGTATCAGACAGACCTGACCCTACTTGGCTAAGGTATCTGACAAGAACAATTTTCAAAGTGCATGATTGTAAACAGCAGCATTTTATGTGGCTACAATATGCTCAAAAGAAAGATTTTGCTGCTAACAAGTATGAATAACAGAAGTCTATTTGTCTAAACTCTCTCCAAAAGCCTCTTAGTACTACAAAGACTATCTCTCCTGCTTCTCCCATATAAAACATCTTGAAAGAAACTGAATACACTGTACTTGAGATATGCAGACAATTTTGCATCAGTAGCGCTATTAGTGGTGTTATCTTTACAAATGTTGTCTGCAATAGTTGCTACTCTAACGATACTTGAACTCTTGGAATAAATATGAATAGCCACTTCTCAACTTGTTTTGGCAACCATTCTCAATAAAACTCTGAAATTAATACAAATGAAATTTATTTTGAAAAAAGTATTTCTTGCTGTGTGGTAAGTCAGACTGGTTTCTTCCTGATCCTCCTCTTTTATTCCCTGGAAATTGTCATTTTTATGGTTATTTATCTCAGTAGGACCTATTTTCATTCTCAACACAGACAAGGCATGCTGGTGACCTGCGCTCCTCTTCATGAATAGGTAGGCCCAGCAAGACCTAAAATCTATGCATCATTAATACTGATCATCAGTCATAGCAAGACATCTAAGTCTGCCTGCAAAGAAGGAAATAAAGACAAGCAATAAACAAAAACAAGTTTTTGCTCAAGAAGTGGGAGGGAAAGAATATGATATTTAAGACTTCTGAACATTGTAGAACTGTTTCATAGGAGGGACCACCAAAAAAACCAAAACCCTTAAGTATCAGTGAGTTGTAATAACAAGTGACATAAATGGTGAACAAAGAATTTCTTCCATAAATTGGACATTCTGTGACTAGTCTATCATTGTGTTACATTTTTGAGTACTGCTATAATCTCATTTCCTGGCGATTAAGGTACCTAGCAATTAATGGTACTTATGGAAGAAGAGGCTCTAGGGTTCTTTCCCCAAGAAATAAGAAAAAGTCTTTTTAGACAAAATGAATAAATGTACATTCGAGGACCACAATTAATGAGAAGCAATTAATCACAATAGCATCATACTGGGCAAACAGAACCTTTTTTTTTTTTTTCCTTCATTTGTTTAACAAGCACACTGTTTTGTGGCAGACTTTTATAGAATGCAGCTTCTTCAGAGATCAGAACAGTCACTTACAAGAGGAATTTCTGCATTGCTAACTAATTTTAAATTGCCTTCTCAAAAATACATTTTCATCTTTTGAACAGTATTTAAGGTTCTCCTGAAAATCCTGAGCATCACTCAGATAGTTACCACAATAAAGAACACAGTGAGCTTTATAAGGTGCCAAATCATCTGTCACTCCACCTCACCACCAAACCAACAGCAAGTACCCAAGTACCCATGCATGTGAGACACTTAAAGGCTTTACAATACTTTGGCATACTGTATAAAAATCATCATCTCTGAAATTCATTAGGAATCCTACCTGATTTGAGGATTATCCCCAAGAATTAAGTGGACAGCTTATTCCTACAGAGGGAAGCAGAAGTCTTTTGACACAGGAGTAGCTACAGGAAGCTTCACAATAGCTTTTATATTTTTGCTAATGATAAAAAAAGGCCTATAGATTCCCTATTAATTAATAAAAGTCTTAGGCACAAATTGAAAACCAAAGAAACCAGGCAGGTCTGTCTTGCCTGCAGTCACGTAAGTCTTAAACAAGGAAGGCAAATGGCGAGAATTAGGAAGTGAAGAAATACCACAACCACTGACAAGACAGAAACCAGCTTAGCCCTGTCCTGATCCTAAAATTGGAGATTTTTTATTTGTGATTTGTAGGTTTGTACTAAAAAAAAATAAAAATACTATGTTTAGTTTAAAGGAAAACTCAAGAATGCCTCCCAACCAAGGTGCTATTTTGCTTGTTAGCCACACCGGGATGTTCCTGAAGGTGACAAACCTCTAAGTGGCACTGAGTATAGCTTTGACTCCACCTCGCCTTACCGCAAAAAAACCCCAACAAAACCCACGAAGGAAAGCAACTTAGGCCGCTGCCACCAAAGGCAGCTTTAGAGGAAGCAGGAAAGGGGAGTGCAGGGGACCCCAAGGGTGGAACTGTACTTTTACTCACTTGCTCCCATTCTCTCCCTCCCTGCCGGCACCGGGAGATGCCGTCGGCCTTCCCTACCGCCGACAGGAGACGAGAGGAACAGGCCCCCGGAAAAACCCGGCCGGAGCCGCCGGGCAGGCCGAAGAGGCGGCCGAAACAGCGCTCCAAAATTCTCCTCCGAATTAAAAAAAAAAAATAAAATTAAAAAATTACACCCTAAAAGCAGATACCAGCTTCAAATACCTCCTCCGTGCCCAGGCCCAGCCGCCGCTCCTTCCGCCCCGTCCGAAATTCCCGCACTCCAAGCGGCCCTGAGGCGGCCCGCCCGCCCCGGCGCTCACCTCACAGCATCGCCCGCGCCCATTGGTCCGCCGCGCCGCAGAAGGCCCGCCCCCGCCCTGCCTTAGTGTCGCGGTGCCTGCTGGGAAGTGTAGTCCGTGACCTCCGCAGGCGTCCGCGGAGGTCACGGACTACACTTCCCAGCAGGCACCGCGCCCGCCACGGGCCAAGAGCTGAGGTAATTTGCAGGGTGGCTGTACTAAATCTCGGTGGTTTAAGCCAAAATAAGTTTGTGAGGCTGATGCCGCGTGATGATAACCCCTCTCCGGGAAACGGAGCAAAACAGGCCACCAGGTGCCCTGAGGACGAGGTAATGCAGCACTTCTCCATCTTGTATGACTGATGTCCAGGCCGAAACTGACCCCTCCAGCACCAGAACTTGCACTTGCACATTAACTCATTACATACCATTGCACACCTCATGGTTTTACCTACTTACCCCTTATAATCTTACCTACTGTGGTCTCTCACAGTCGTGTGATGGAGCTTCTCCCTACTCTGAAGAAACTTTCTCTCTACACTTTGAAAAAGCCTGCATTTATTTAGTCCTGACTTACTTTTGGTTTTTTAGCAGCTTCTGTGACACTTAAATTGCCTTGAGTGTACAAGAACATTTTGCAAAATCACCAGTAATGGCAAAGTTTTATGTAAAAGAACCCATGCCTTCAAAGGGTCAGCATGGATTCTGACTCTTTCCTCTTCTGATTCTCTTCCCTCCCCATCCCCTCTTTTTCTTCAGGTACGAGTCAAATCATACAGCGTTGGTTCTCCTGGCAGTTCAGATCCATTTGTTATCTCATATCACTACATCTCCTTTTGTCATCAGGTACAAATGTGTGCACACCCACACTTCCCTCTGCCAAGCTGGAAAGTGGGAGACAGGCATGCGAGATTAAAGACATGCCAAAACAGGGGATTTAGGAGATGAGGCAGGAAAATAAAAGGATAATGGTTTCGTGTTTTTAATTTGCTGGGAGTTTTAAACCTTTAAAAAAAGTGTTGTTTTCATAGCTACCATCTTCACATGCTGCAATTTTAGAGATAGTAAATAGCTTAAAACAAAGAATTCCATAGTACATATATCATGACAGTACTTGTATGGAAGATTTCCTTGTAAACTTGGGCTACACCAGAAATAACAGATATGCATACTGGAAATCCTAGGTACTTATACAGATGTTCAAGAATGTGATCTGTTCTGAATGTTCTACATGGGAAAGAGCAAAAGATTGTTTGAAAGAAATGGAGCACATTACTACACATGATAGCATTTCATTTGAAGTACCATCATCCCTAATATCAGATTACTGGGATTGTGAAAACATTTTAAGATGCTGATACAGAAAATAAAATGAAAAATTTAATAGATACTCCATTCATTCCTTTAGTGAAAAGCTGATCTTCAGGCTGTCAGTCTGAAAACAGTCTTAATAATAAGACCATGGAGATCTAAAGTGAATACTGCTATCGCATCTAAAAGTTTGGCCAAAAAATATTGTATTTCTTGCATGAAGAGAGAAACCCACACCTTATTCTGCCTCTGATTTTTCTTTTTGAGCCAGAATAATCAGTTCTATTTTAAGCAAAAGGTACAGTTTCAATATACCCATCCTACTTCTTATTAAGAAAAACACAAGATTCTGCCTATAAAGGATCACAGCAGAGACTTTCACGTATTTTGTTTCCCTACACTAAAGGGCTGGATTTTTGTTTAGCCTGTCTGGATGCATTTGCTTTAATACTGCTACAGCTGTATATATTCTTCGAAGTATTAACCAAATCCAAAGTAGCCACAACTTTTCTCAGATGTTCCCTCTAAACTGTCAATTGTTTGACTAGATCTCAGAAAAGCAAGTATTGACCAAACAATCAAAAGCATAGGATGGGTTTCTTATTATCATCCTTCAATGTAAAAGCATTCCTGGAATGTGCTGACTAAAACTTTCAAATATTTTAGATTTTTTAATTGTTTGATTCATCTCCAGAGAAAGGACTTTATATCTTTTCCTTAAAAGTTCTCTAATCTTAAATGAAATGGGCAATCAATCTGTGTGTGAGCTTCAGATACAGACGTTAAGAAGAGAATGCTACTTTTAAATAGTAGTAAATATGCAATATATACTGTGCTGTAGTATATAAGCAGTTACATACTTTCAGTTTAGCAATGGGGATAAGAAGTATGACATTTTGAATATGCTTGACAGGAACGCTTGAAGAGATAGTGACTGAACTACAGTATGAGTTCTTCTAAACCAGTATCTCATAAAATAACCTAGATTAACCTTGAAAGTTTTCAGAAGACTAGTGAATCTCTAGAGTAAATGAAGAATAGCCATTTCACAAATGGCTATTCTTTCAGGAGAGCTACATGTACTCATCAGTTCCAGAAGACACGTAAGTTACATCCTCATTACTAGGAGAATATTAAGGATGTTCCTCAAAAGACTTAAAATAGCACAAAGAACATTTGAATCCTCCTACCTCACCAAAAAAAAAAAAAAAGAAAAAAAAGTTAAATGTTCCAAATCATTTAGCTTTACAATTTCATTCTACAGTAAGAAAACTGAGGCATAGATCATTGAAATATTTGCTTAAGGTCTTCAGGTATTATTAGGGAAGGTGAGAAATGTAGCCCAAACCTTTTAAGCGGGTTCAGTTCTTTCACACAAGGCTGCATAAAATGTGACACAGGAATGCATAAACCTGAGGTTTCCAGTAAAAATACCGAATAAGAGATTACTACATGTCTGCAGGTAGTGAGAGAGTGTGTTATACTTTGGTTAAGCCCATTTCTGCTTTAGCATAGAATTCGGGTGATTCATGGACTAAAGGTCTGCAAGATATCAAAAGGAAACCAAACAAATCCTGAGCTGCATCAAAAGCAGTGTGGCCAGCAGGCCGAGGGAGGTGATTCTGTCCCTCTGCTCCACTCTTCTGAGACCCCACCTGCAGTATTACATCCAGCTCTGCGCACTCCCCCCCCAACGTAAGAATGACATGGATCTCTTGGAGCAGGTCCAGTGGAGGGCCATGAAGGTGATCAGAGGGATGGAGCACCTCTCCTGTGAAGATAGGCTGAGAGAGCTGGGATTGTTCAGCCTGGAGAAGAGAAGGCTCTGGGGAGACCTTATAGCAGCCTTCCAGCACCTGAAGAGGGCCTGCGGGAGAGATGGGGAGGGACTCTTTACCAGGGAGTGGAGCAGGGGTAATGGTTTTAAACTGAAAGAGGGGAAATTTAGATTTGATATTAGGAAAAAATTCATTACTGTGAGAGTGGTGAGGCACTGGAACAGGTTGCCCAGAGAAGCTGTAGATGCCCCATCCGTGGAGGTGTTTAAGGCCAGGTTGGATGAGGCTTTGAGCAACCAAGTCTAGTGGAAGGTGCCCCTGCTCATGGCAGTAGGGGTGGAATTAGATGATCTTTAAGGTCCCTTCCAACTGTAACCTTTCTATGATTCTATGATACTGGAGAGCAAAAGATGCACACATGCTTTTCCATGTGCAGATGCAAGTAAGCAAGCAACAATCTAGAAATGTAAAAGTAATACAACATTTCCTTTAAGTTTTGTTCTTGAAACTTATAGCCATAATATCTCACAAGATTCTTGTTTATTTCTATATAAAAGAATTAAATGACCTTTGGATTTAAGAAGTTTAGATTTAAATGATGCAGTGGTATTTTTACATGATGCTCTTCATATTTCCACTCTTCCAAAAATTGTAGAATTAAATGTCTCAGAACTCCAGCATATATTTCCTTCCTGCAGTCTTTTTTATTTTTCTACTTTGCAAAATGAGATAAGTCCTTATACATTTCACAAACATCTTGCCATACTATACACAATGCTTTAAAAAAAAAAACCTGAAAAAAAAATTTAAAAAATCAATAGACAATTCCAAAATGAAAGGGGAGACTGTGCCACCACAAATGGTTCATAAAAGAGTACATATGCACTGCGCTTGGCTGTCCTAACTGGGGTTTGAGGATCACAGACAGGAGTAGAGATTAGAGATTACTGTTCCTAAAAATCACCATGGTATTTGCTTCAAATTACAGTCCTCTTGAATTGCTAGACCAAAAAAGTTTTGTTAAAAATCTGGTGGTCAGAGGCCATAAACAGTTTGAGAATGAACAGGGGTACGATCACGTTCCAAGAAGCAGTTCTTGACTCAGTAGCCCTGTGCTGCCATCCGCTCACAGTCTACCTGCTGTGGTGTACAAAGAATTACGCTTCCCATATTTCTGTGTTCTCCTGCAGTGTGAGTATACTGCCACTAGGGAAAAAATGTAGTTACTGCAAACTTACTTTCTTTTTTTTCCTCTCATTCACATTTCACACTATTTTCCTCAGCGGAAAGAAGTGTATAATTTAAGTGAAGGCTGTGGGTTTTTTCCTCTAATGTACTTTTATTAAATTTTTAAAAGATAATCACTATTCTCTAAGAATAGCACTATGGTGCTCCAGAGTTGTCTTTGTTCATCCATTAATATACATTCTAAGAGTATTTAAGATGATCTGCCTGGTAACCTCAGAGTTTGTGTGTATTTTAGGATACCAGTACAACACCCTACTGTGTCTGCGTGCTCTTCAAAAGTAGCTAGGAACAATATTGGTTTTGCCACGTGTTTAAGATCTTTTCAGGTGTCTTTATAACAGAAGTAATTTTATAACAAAACTAATTAGCAATAACTAATTTTTGTTCTAATGACTCTTTTTTGTATTTGATTAGATAGGAATTTGAATTTTTGTTTATTAATTCCTTCAGAATGCAGTGAGTAAGAAACCAGAGAGAATCAACTATCATTTTAAATATTCAATCCATTTGATGAGACAGCTTTATTGCTCAGTAAAGTTATTATGCATCTGTCTAGCAGATTACACATGAGATAAGGCTGTCACCTAAGTTCTCCTCACCAAAGGAAGGTGCAATATTGTTTCATAATAGGATCACGTTCTTAAAGAACTTCATAAAAATCACTTCAGCAAATTAATATTTACTCCTTTTTACAAATGAAGAATCAGACACAGAGATGCTGAGTGAAGTTTGTTTGCCTTGATGTGCCAAAGGAAATTTCTAAAAAATGTCAAAGTAAGACCTGAGTTTCTTGACTCCTTTTTCTATATTATAAATTACAAAACCGTTATTAATTGTACTGTTCAAAATGTTAAATTGAAAATTAGGTTGCTGAGGCAGGAAATGTCTTTGTAAATCTTGCAGCACTTTGAAAATATCTTCTGTATTCATTCCCCAAGTTAAGCAGTTAAATAGTTAGATGAAGGAACAGAATATGGGGAAGAAGAGATCCAAACTTTACAGAGCACCCAATAACTTAATGGAAAGGGGATGGAGTATTAGAAGAATTAATGAAAATACTGTGGAAGAAAAGCTAGAGAGAGCTATAGATCCATTGGAAGTTTCACTTTTTCTGGAAGTTTTGTGATGTTAACAGACATGATTTGAAGCTGTTAAAGGGAATCGTTTTAAATAACTTGAAGCTTCTAAGACTAGAGTTTCTTTGAAGTGCATTAAATTAATCCAAATTAAAGGACTTTCATGAGTTTCTAAAGGGTTTGTATGTTTTCTTTGGTCAAGGTCCAAACTCTCATGCATGGGCAGTTTTTTCTACTTAAAAATAAATGACTAGACTGTCTTGAATGTGAAGTGTCTTCACCCATCTTAGTTAGAAGCTATATTTATAGGTATGCATACGTTTTATCTGGGGAGCACTCTATATCCTATGCTGTAGATACATTCACATGCACGCAGACAACAGTACATGGAGTCTAACTATAACGATACAAAGAACTTCTGTTTATCATCAAACATTTCATATATCCCATTACATGTGAAAGAATTATTATCTGTCCTGTTGCAGTGCAATGCTTTTTCCTATAATGGAATTTTACTCTGCAAATTTATTTTGGTATTAAAAGGTTCCACTTTATAATGTCTATGGTTCAATCAGTGATCTAAAAGGCACTTAAATGCTTTGAACAAGATACATAAAACGCTTTTATTGCAAAAGCTTTGCTGTATCTACCAATTTCACCATTGATCTCTTTCCATGTAAGGCAGTTCTGGAAGCTGCCCATGCTGTATAAAATCACATGGTGGCTTTTGATCTCCAGCTGGTGATTAAAGCACATTATGGAGGTTTGAAATTTTCTTGTGGTCATTAGCATACCTCCAAACACTTCTCTGCTAAATAGTAGTGGTGTTCTCACTACATGCTATTCAAATAAGAAACCAGGAATCCATAAACTTATTTACTGTCCTTTGTAGCTCACAGGATACAGATGTCTGAATGAGGTGACCTTACCCTTAGCAGTAGACTTACTGATCAAATAGTGATTTCTTAAGGTGATTAGGCTCTATCGAAATGCAAGGAAGAGTGAGGTTATATCTTTTTAAACCCCCTTTTGATACAAACAGGAAGAGCTCTGTGCTTTGCAAGACCTTGTATAGTTACTCCCTATCTACAATTCCGTATTTGCCACTGTCACCAATGTCACCATCGCTTCCAAGGTCACCAGGCCAGTGTAGGTTTTCCACAGCGGATTTTTAAACAATACAGCATTAACTCTGTTGCTTGTAAATAGCAAAAAAAGGCATCTTTCCTCCCACTTTATGAAACTGTATTTATGTGATGGGAAAAATAAAGAATCACCATGTATTTGCTACTTTCTCTAGCAATCTCTTTGAGGTTTCCTTTCACAGAAAATAAATGAGGATGTCAGCTTTATATATTTATATTTCACTTTACTATATTACATTGCATTTCATTTATGTATTTTTACCATCTATATCATGCTAGCAAGCAAAGTTTACTGATTGTTACCCAGATACAGAGCAAAACATAACATTTGCTGAAAGAGATTACAGTCAGTAAATACCAAATAAATTCCAAAGCTTTCTGTTAATTGTTCTACCCTGTCCCCTCAATCCCAAAAATGGAACGAATGTAGGTAACGTGGTTTCTGACAAGTCAGTGGCTACAGAGTTTTAAAAGGGAATAAAATCTGGGTCAGGGGAAGAGTATTGGCCTGGAATGGATGTTCCAGTTGTAAGGGAGACACTTGAGAGGACAGTAAAACTTGTGGAAGAGATGGGCAGGCAGACTATCAAGGTTAGCAGATATCGGCAGACCAGTGAAGGAGCACAGTTTTGAGTCTTTTGGCAAAGCACCTTGATTTATTTGAATCTAGGAGGTAACAGAATCACAGAATGATATAGAGTTGGAAGGGAGTCCAACCCCTCTGCCAGTGCAGGTTCACCTAGAGCAGGTTGCACAGGAATGTGTCCAGGTGGGTTTTGAATGTCTCCAGAGACGGAGACTCCACCACCTCTCTGGGCAGCCTCTTCCAGTGCTCTGCTACCCTCAAACTAAAGAAGTTCCTCCTCATGTTTAGATGGAACTTTCTACATTCAAGTTTGTGCCCGTTACCTCTTGTCCTGTCACTAGGCACCACTGAAAAAAGACTGGCCCCATCCTCTTGACACCCACTCTAAGTATTTATAGGCATTGATCAGATCCCCCCTCAGCCTTCTCTTCTCCAGACTAAAAAGGCCCAAGTCCCTCAGCCTTTCCTCATAACAGAGATGCTCCAGGCCCCTAATCATCTTTGTCGTCCTTTGCTGTACCCTCTCCAGCAGTTGCCTGTCCTTCTTGAACTGGGGAGCCCAGAACTGGACACAGTACTCCAGATATGGCCTCACAAGGGCAGAGTAGAGGGGGAGGATTACCTCCCTTGACCTGCTGGCCACACTCTTCTTGATGCACCCCAGGATGTCATTGGCCTTCTTGGCCACAAGGGCACATTGCTGGCTCACGGTCATCCTGTTGTCCACCAGTACTCCCAGGTCTTTTTCCACAGAGCTTCTCTCCAGCAGGTCAGCCCCCAACCTGTACTGATGCACCTGGGGTTATTTCTCCCCAGGTGCAGCACCCTACACTTGCCCTTTTTGAACTGCATGAGGTTTCTCTTTGCCCGAGAGATTCCCGTCACTGCTTTTATCCAGCAGTTTGACTAATACTTGGAGGAAGAGCAGAACTACAGAGGGAGAAATCTAAAAATTTATCATGTAGGTAACATTTTTCTTTTATTTCCAAGCAACACCCTAAAATACCTAAGATCTTTTATAAGATTGGACACAGCCATTTCTATCCAAGGAGCTTATTGTTCAGAATAAACCCACAACCTAATGAAAAGCAGCACACATTACATTCTTTTTCATATCAAAGGTTAATCTGTGTTCATATAAATAGGTATTTGGTGGATTAATTGTCTCATACAAACTTTCTTTGAGGAAGTAGAAGGGGCAGAAGTCATTGACTGTTTCCTTGGGAGAAGATATCATACAATAAAAATTAAAAACAAACCATTGAATTTCATTATAATCCACGCTTTTCTGTCTTCTGGCAAGCTTTATCATACAGAACTAGCTGTCTGGAGAAGAAAAAATACTTAGTGCTGCTTTTCTGTACTCAAGCATAGCATGGAATCCTTCCCTTCATGCTGCTGTACCTCTTAGTTTTGTGGTGTTCATGACGATGCTAATCTACATAAAATTTACATGACATGTAACAAATACATGATTTGCATAAGAACTGGTTTTCACCAAGTCCCAAATGGCACTAAGAAACTCTAAAAAAATGCTACCACTAGGTGTCTCATTGGTTTCAATATACTCCAAACTAAGACCAAGAAATGCTCAACAAAATTTAACAAAAATACAGTTAATTACCACTGACATTCCCTCCTTCATTACACCAGCACACCCTGAATTTAATCACATGCATTATTGTAATCAAGCTGTCAATCAGATTTTGAAATATTTCATTTTTTGACATAATTACAGCAGAATCCCTACAGCCCGTCTAGAACATGGATATGGCAAGATTGATATTGTGTTACAAAATGTGATCTGACAAAAAAAAATTTGATGCTTCTCTGCAAAAATTAAAGAAACACTGAACTGCTAATGCATTTACCCTGCAAATATGTTGCATCAGGTAGAATGTCAAGAGTTAATATAACTGTCTGCCCGTTCACTGAATAATATGCTCATTCTTGTCATGCTTTAAATGCTTAAATGTTGTCCGTGTCATTTTTATTTTTGTTTAAAAATCTATAGCTTTAATTTGCTTAATTGGAACTAACTGTATGGAGGACTTTTTTGCTTGTAGGCTTACAGCAAAAGATTTAGAGAAACAATCAGCGGAGAAATGGGATGCCAAGGAGAGAGTTGGGCTTGTGTTGAAATTCCTCTGAGGCAATCCCGTCTTTGGAAAACTATGAAACTAGTGGGCTGTTTGATTAGTGTTTGCAAACAGCTCGTGATGAGACATCCATAGTACACATTGGTATCTTTTAAAAAATTTCATGTCTCTGCTTTTTAGTGTATGATGGGGAGCGTATTTGTTATATTAACACTTCAAAACATTTGAGATGCATGTAGAGGTGGAAGGCTCTTTAGATGGAGACCCAATTATAGGGGTTCCCCCGAACACATGTAATACAAACTTCAGCCTGGCTCAGGTGAGTATTAATCAGATACGAGCTGTCTCAATTTTGGGATTCTAGTTTGTCTTTTAACCAAGAAGGTAATTTTTACCATCTGATGACTGTTTCATGGCCTCTGTGAATGAGTTTGCAGGCCCCAGCCTGATTTTATGTAGACAGATGTCCCCCTTCACAAAAACAACTGTCACAATTGGCAATAGTTGTCACACATGCTGGCAGCAGCACGGGCTCAGGATGAGTGGACAGGAGGCAGGAGAGTGACCTCCTCGCTATGAGGCGGCAAGTGAAGACGGGATGTTTGCACTACCACCGGCAGTGCTGCATTTTCAGTGTGCAATATCGTTAATTCAGGCATCTATTATATGACCAGTGCCCTTTGCTTTACAAGCCACTTGTTTGGATATATCTAGACAGGTATTCCACTGGAATAACTTGATCTAATTGTGCTTGCATAACTTAAGACAATCTCTTGTCCGACAGCAAATTAATAATTAATATCTTCCTTTCCAATGGCGGGTGAGGAAAACTGCAAACACATTTTTCACTGGAGAGATATGCAAGGCTTTTAAGTTACAGAAACACTCATGTAGCTTCACACACAATCCCAGCACTTTTCCACCCTCAACCTGGGGAGACACGCTGTAACTGTGCTCCTTCTCTCCATCTTCATTCTGTCCTCGGGGTCTCATTTGCTTATTTTCCATATCGCTGGTACTGGCCCTGTTATTCAGAGAACTACTGTTTTACTTGAGTATTATCTCAGCTCCTAAGACCTCTGCTTATAAGATCTGTTTTTTCTAGTTTAGTTGCCGTATTTTCATGCAGACATCTGTTGAAAGCATTGAATTAATTAATGTAGTAGTAGCAACTAAGAAAACGTGATTAATCAGCTTTGTCCTCTGCCACAGTGAACTTAGCAGGGCACTGAGAGAAAACTTATAGAATCTGGTGGGTTCTCTGTTTTGTGATTTGTTCTTGGGGAATAGGTTAAACTTCTTCCTTTTCCTTTTATGCCACCACCTCCTACTTTCCCTTCACAGACTTGAACCCAGATCCATACACACATGCAAAAGACGACCTTGCATATCTCGTGGTGGAGGTGATGAGTTCTACATTCCCTGCAGACTGGCTGCTTTTTGACAGGACATGCCAAGCTCTGTCCCTCCCCAGTTGCCTATAGCTCATATTCAATGGAAAAGTGCTAGGAGGAAAGTGTTTACAATCTATTGTTGAAACAGCTAATTTTTTCAGTAAAAATATGGCTTTGAAGATATTTAAATGGTATTAAATATACCTCAATGATATAAATAAAGAAGTGAGTTCAGCAGTTTTTATCACACCATATACTGACAATATTCTAAACTGTCCACTAAACATTTTTCATTCTCCATGGAATATCAAAATACTGACTGCAGTATTTCTACCTGTGTTCTTTTACTTGATAATAATCAAATTGCAGCCATCAACCTTTTCATTTAGAACTACTTGCTCCAAAAAGTAAGCACAGCCATTTGAAACATTTTTGTAGCTATCTCAGATGGAATGTAAGTTTTAAATTGTTGCATTGTAAGACTGCCACCTCGTAAACATATTATAATGTATATTGGTCTATTTTGGTGAACAGCTGAATAATAATGTACTTTAAAAACAGTTTGAAATGCATCTTCTAAGATATAAAGCAGGGAGGATGACTAATATGAGAATATGGCATTTCACAGCAAACCTAATGAAAGCTTGTGAAAACTACAGTATCTCATCACCACACTGGCTGCATTGGCTGCAATACAGTCAATGCTACATTGACTGCTAGAAAGGCTGTAAGTACAAAGCATTCCATCTCTCCTGATGAAAGTAACTGAGCTGGGCCAAAACTGATGGGTAAAAGAGTAAATCTTCCAGTTTCATGAATTTTGTATAACTTATTCTTGAATATTTCTTAGAATTGTGTCCTGTCTCCTTGACCAATGTAAACTTTGCTTTTCCTTCATTTTCAAAGAGTCTTTTGAGAATGATCATTAAAGTAATAGCATATTTTTAATACATAATTTATCTGCAGAGCCCCAAAATAGAGCCTGCTTTGCCTGCGTTTCTAGTTCAGAAAACTCAAGAGGGTACAACAACTTTTAGAAGGATTAGATTGCCTGATCAGGTGTTTTGCACTTTCTATTAAGTAATCTCTTAAAGTAGAAAATGTTTCCTAAGTGTTTGCTGTTTACTTCGATGTACATTGTTTGTGCATGAAGCAGCCTTCTGAGCAGAGGGATGGGTCTGCCTGGCTCAGGCATGAAGTCATCGGTCCTGTTTGCTGGACCCTGCTTGCATAGACAGCTGAACTAGCTCAAAGTGCACACGCCATCTCTCTCTCCTGCTCCTATAGACTGTTATTCAGGCATTCGTTCCGGGCTGAAAAGCTCCTTCACTGTAGTCAGCGATCACTGCGTGCCTATTCAACATAGATGCTACGTTGCCTCTAGTTCTTAATCAAGGCACCACGGCATGGTACTTGGCACAGAGGACCAGCACGCATACTCCAGGCCCCCCATAATCAACACAAAGCAAAAAACCACAACCCAATATCAAAATGTATCCTATATAACCAGCTAAAGATACACTTTCCTCTACTTCAGTACTGATATCTTTGTGCTGCAGTGTGGATTAAGCTCAGGATGCAATTGTTTAAATGCCACTGTACGTGGCATATGAAAGAGGGAAAGGGTACATGTGGGAATGCTCAGAATGAGGTGCAAGAAAATTTTCTCTTATAAAAAGAATCAAAAGAGGAATTCAGATGCATGGAAGTTTGCCATTTCTGTATGCAGTTGGTCAAATAAGATACATAACCCTTTCCTGCAAATGTTGTCACATCTTTAGATTGCCAGAGCTTCTGTTAGAAATCTTAAATCTATTATATCATCCTAGAATGATAAAAGTGCATGAAAAGAAGTATGTACATATAGGTGTGTACCTTCCCAGAGATATCCTGAACAACGTTTGTACCTGATCTTTCAAACAAGCCAGAAATTGTGAACAATTAATTCACCTAACAGGCATGCTATACTTGGGTAGAAATATTTGAATTTTTATTAGTTATCAAGATCCTAATTTATTAGCATCTGAAAATTTTCTTTCAAAACACAATTTTTAGATGAAGTTTTTTTCAAATTAACAACACAGCATAGTAAAAATCTACCTGTCTTCCCTAACATGGTCATTTTTACCAAGGCAATGTGAGCCTGGAGTGAATACGAATCATTAAAGGTGTGATATAATAGTGTTTTATTCAACTTTGATTCATTATGAATTTCTATCTCACATCAATAATAAACTGCAAAAACCTTCACGATACGAATAAACACAACAGAAAATCAAAATAGTCTTTATTGGTACTGTATAGCAACAGAAGAAATAACACCAAAAAAATCAAAACCATCATGAAAGATACACGGACAGAAGCACTCTCAAAACCCATAGAAGACGTTCCAAGAAAGAACCAGAAGGGACATTTGCCTAGGAATAAAGGAAGCCTGGGGATTTAACAGATGAGTGACGGAGACGACAGCAGGTAGGAGTGGGCAGCTGAGGGGTTTGGTCTGGTGGCAGGGAGAAAAGAATTGCACCTGGTGTTTCTGGGCACAAAAGTTGCTGGGAAGCAGGTAAAGCAGACGGAGGGCAGAGTCCAGACAGAATAGGACAAGGAGAACTGAGTTGGAGTTACCAGAAAGAAGATCTGGCCAACTGGAGCTTTTTCAAATCAGCACTGATTAGAAAAGGACAAGCAGGGGAAGGAGGAGGAGGAGGAAAAAGACCCAGAGGTCCTCCACTACTCTAGTAAGTAAGCGTTTTCCAGCTGAGGAAGGAGGGAAACTGACGCAGACAAGGCAGCAGGTAGAAGATACTTGCCAGCTTCAAGTTCCCAGCCAAGTTTGTTCAGCCTGGCCACACAAGCTGCACTTGGCAACTGCCAAGTTGACCATTTGCAATGGTTCAGAATTTTGCTTGTTCCCTTTTCACTGCATGAAATGATCCTAGGATACTTGCACCCAATATGAGGTTTAGAAGGTTATATGATAAAAATGCGTATCTGGAAAAAAAGTGAATTGTACAAGTAAAATAAGGTATGTACTGAAAAGAAGCTTTTTGCCTGCTACCGTGCAGCTCTGTCAATGCACTTCAGGCTTGAAATACCCTGTATAAAATTTCAGTGCCGCCTCTCTTCAGAGCAGTGACTCAGTCATGCTGAACTATGCCACCCCTGTGGCAGAATGCAGTCTATTGTATCTGTTTTATAACCTTTATGACTCAGAATCCAACACAGTAAGCAACACAAAACAGAGCAACTCCAAAAGCGTATTATAATGCAGATGATTTGATATATCACCATTCAATGATCAGGTAGAAATTTCAGGCTGGCACACATAACTACATCTTAAATAAAGAGTCACATTATTAACAGGCTGCATCATGTTTTTCAAGGTCCGTGAGGGAGGACAAGAGAGGGTGAAGCTTGGTTTCTTTTTACTGTTACCTTTCCTATCCAAAACACATTGGACTGGGCACCTCAGGGACCTGAAACATGGGTAGTTTCCCTTTCTAATCCTAGGCTGAATTTGAACTATTGACCTGTATCAAGACTGGTAAGAAACCAGTGGTTGCCAACTTCGGTAAATGACTGCAAATAGTTTTGTTGTCACAATACAGTTCCTACAGGCAAACAGGGTGCAGGCAACAGCCCTACCAGTTTTGGCATCATCATTGCAGACTGAGGAGCAGCAAAGGGTTAGATCTTATCTAAACAGGGAACTATTCTGAAGCATTGACCTACTTTATGGTTTAATTTCATGCAGAGATACATGCTCCAGCATACACCTGCCTTGGTCCTGGTCTGTTTAAGCCAATGCTAAGGAGTAGTCACAACAACATATAACTGTTTCTTAACAAGTCCATGAACAGGCAAATTTTCAGTTGCCAGTGACCGAGTTAAGTGTTTCCCCACTGTTCTTGATTTTGTAGTATTAAGAAGTAAACTTGGCTGCCCAAAGCCATTTCTGCTCTCCACAGAGAAGAATTTATTTCCATCTTTTACAGGAGGCTTTGAAAGCGGTTTTCCAGTATTGTAGCCAGAGAAAACTTCATGGTTCTCAATAACACGACCACCACGGCCGCTCTGATCCTCATACGTACAGCAGAGTATATTCAGATCCTCCTTGAGGAACAGTTTCCTCACAAGCTGAATTTAACTTATACTGCTAACAGAGATTTCTTTTATGACACATTGAGCCATCCAGTGGCACAGGCTGAAACAAACTGCTACATGTTCTTGTTAATACATTTCTCCAGTCACTTTCCGTCTATGAGATATATATTAGTGAAAAAAAGAAAGCAATAAAACATATATTTAGTGATTATTGCAAACAGAACTGAAGGTGAGAAACATTTCTAATCATTTAAGGTGAGATAGAAGCAACCTCTCAACACTGATTTAATAAAGAGGGATAGGGGAAAAAGAAAGAAAACAATGGGAAATTCCAAAAAGTTGAAGTTTCAAATTCAGTGTTTAGGATACGCGTCTGCCCTTAACTCACCCCTTTGCATGTACACGCTTTTGTACATGCAGAGGTTAACATCAGGTCTCAGTCTTTGACCCCCTGCAAATTCTTGTCATAATAGTTTACGTTAATTTATCCCAGATCACCTCACTTCTGTGAACGCTAGAATCTTATGACTGCAAAACAATACTTTAATATTTGCAATAGGAAGAGATAAGAATCTATGCACAGAATAAGTGAGCCAAAATTTAGGTATACTGTGGGTGTTTTTTTTTTTGTTTTAAGAGATTGTGAACAAATTAAATGCTGAATAATGGTACTATAGCAATAGTGGGTACAGCCTGGCTTAGCATGGGCAAAGAAAAAAGATCATTAACAAATAAAATAGGGAGCACCTCAGGGGACACGCCTACAGACAGTCTGTCACCCACTGGTTTTAACATTTCATTTCAAAATTTAATTAGATACCAATTTCTGAATGCCTAAATAAAATCAACCCCTTTGCATAGCATCAACATGCTTCAGCTTTCACTCATAAATTTGAGGCTGTTGCAACATTCCTCTTCCTAAATTTTGAGGGGAAAGAATAACAATGGAAGAATAGCCAGAAATTACAATCCTGGTTCCAGCAACCCAACAAACCATCTAAAAAAAGTAAACAATGTTAATACCAATATTTAACTCATCACTGATGCACTGGAAGCAATAGCAAAGCTTTATAAACTGTAAGTGCGAAGCAACAATATTTTGCACTAACCTAGCAGAGGACAGGGCTGAGAGCCTCTGCTCTCCCTGGTTAATAAGGAAATGCTTCGTTGATCACAAAAGCAATGACAGTCTTCTATCATTCTAGTAAAATTTCTCTAAAAGAAGATAAAGCTGTAGTTACGGAACAGCATGTCCACCCTGAACAACAAGCATTACTTGTCTACCCTTTCGTATAAAGGAGTATCAGAGCACAACTGGCATTACCCAAAACCCACATTGGATTATTTGTTCTGAGGAGACATTATTCAAGTCTTCCCAAGTCATCTTCTTTTTTTTTTTTTTTTTTTTTTTATTTACAAATGGAAGGTAAATTTAATTTTAGAATAAAGAAAAGGAGCCATTCTCTGGTAAAACATAGTGATAAAAAATTTTAGGGAAAACTTTTAACGTAGAAAGCTGATTTTGAGTAACATTAGAGTCTACTTTGACTAGAAATTGTAGGTTATCTACAAATACCAGGAAACCGCTGTAAGCACTACATACAACACTGTAAACCTTGAACTCATAAGTCAATAAGAAACATTGTACACTTCATGGGACTCCCTACGGCTGCAGTATTGTCAGACAGATCATTGCAGAATCCAGGTATAAATAGCTAATTTAGGGTGTGATAAAGAATGAAAAGTGCAAAAGAAAAGCCGATAGTTCTGGTTTGGGGACAAACTAAGCCCTAATCGATGTTTCCCTTTCTAAAGTAACCACAGCAAGTCAATTTAATGTCCAGATGATGGAGCAGGTGTACTCCATGTCACAATATGTAGTCCTGATGTCTATTTTTTCTTACCAAGGCAACCAGGGTTTGGAGGAGACCAGTGGCATAGGGCATGTCAGGGTTTGAAGAGCCATTACAGCTGAGTTTTTATCTACCAAAAAAATAAACATAACTACAGCTTTCTGAAGTAATTGTTAGCTGCTCAGAAATATGAACTGTTGTGCAAATGTGTGAGCTATCTACATTACTGGTATCGGTGCATTTTTCACCATGGGTTTATTGGGCCGGCAGCTTCTATGCTTCGCAAATAATTCAACACAGTTGTAGTGGGCTTAGCTGTGTTCTGCAGGTGGTGGGCAGGATAAGACTGTAAACCATCTGTCCATTCCTCTATCTTAGACACATATCCCCCTATTTCAATTATACTCAGAAATCATATCATTAGACAACTGATAAAATCATCTCTTTTTCTTATAGCTGGGAAATGAAATGAGGTCCAGGCTCCTCCGTCAGGTTGGGGCTGAAGTCTGTAGTGTCTCTTCCTTTTGTGACAGTGCTCCTCTCACTGGACAATTTTTCTTCATCCTCTACAGTGTCTCTCCCTACCCCACCTACCTACCCCTCTGTGTGGGGTGTACGCAGAGTGAGACAGTTTCCAGAGAGAGTGGTGTGGTTTACTCTCTTCATGTTAATTCAGTTTATTTAGGTTATTCAGCATATATGGTATTCAGAAATACCTTAATGTAAATGGATGGATCTGAGTTTCATAGCTGCACTTCACATTTCAGTGTAATCCAACCGTTACCTGCAGCATTGCAGTCAACTACACCGAAACAGCATGCAGTGTGCTGGGGTAATGTTAACTGTGGGCTGTATCAATCTACAGCGAAACATCGGGGAGGTTTCTTGTTCCCTCCAGCATGGGAAAAGACAATTTGCAAAAGTTTATTGAGTATTTGCTCATGTCAAAGAGCAGATACTAGTGCCGGCAGTGGGAGGAGCGGCTGCAGCGAGGAGGTTCAAGGGTTCCCTGGGGCTGCAGACTCTGAGACTGGGGCTGAGGCACCTACCGCAAGGGCTGGTGGAGCGGTGTTGGGGCTGCTGGGACAAACAGCCCAGTGCAGAGGAGTTGGCCTCCTGTGCCTCTGCAGGAGAGGGCTTCTAATGGCTGAGATAAGAATCTTGTGCCTTTTTTTTTTTTTTTTTTTTTAAAAAAAATCCCCAATATTCCCTACCTTCAAAAGAAGTAAGACCTGGGCAAAAGGAGAATCTTTTCACTAATGCTTAATGGCAAGTACACATGCATACAAAGAATTGCAAAATTTGGACATGGAGCTGTACATGTTTGGACAAGGACTCACTGGGAAGGCGTCCGGTCTGCAGGCAGCTGGCTGTGCAGTCAGAACAGTAGCAGTCAACTGAAAAGCTGTATCTCCTCCAATTAGTAATGCCCAATATGATCCTCTTCCCGAGTAGATTGACGGTGCTTGTTGTGTTTCTGTCTTTCCCATAGACACCATCGACTTGTTAAGGCAAGGAATGTGGCCATCTTATTTGCTAGGAACCTTGCAAACAGAGAAACGATTAAACCGTAGAGGATAGGCAATAGGCTCAGACCCACAACTCTGTTAATTACTTAATACGATATCACGTTTGATAGATTATCTCTGTTATGGTAAGAGGCTACCTTTGCTTGGGCACTTAGTCCTGGAGCAAATACAAGCTGGTTCGGCTTCAGAAAGCCCACTGCACAGTGCAGGGGGCATTGAAGCCTCGAGAGAGGTTGTTTCCAAACAAAGTTGCTGGTTGTATTGTGAACCAGAGGAAAGTTTCTAACAAGAATTTCTGGTGGATAGAAGGGGCTGCACATTTCTGAATGGACAGTGGGCAGAGATAGCTCACTTAAGCTCGGTGACAGCAATTGCTGTTGAAGCACTGAACTGATTTCTGAATGGTGAGACACCCCGTGGGTGCAAGGTCTACCACTAGCAGCACCAGGACCTCGTTTAAAGCCTCTATCTTACTTAACCGGTGCACCCTGCTAATGCACAGTAAAACGTGTCTCCTGGCCCCAAACTATTACTGCATTTCCTTAATGTTTTCCTTCATTGTTGCCCAGACCCCTTACTGTATATATGCAGAAGTCAAGGCAAGTTTGCACAGCGCAAAACACCTTTGTTTTGGCTCAAAGCAGCATAAAAGCATGATGTTAGCAGAGATACCAACCAAGTGACTCCTGGGCCGCCGGTGCATCCAGAGCTGCTGGCACCCGTGGGGGGAGAAGGCAGCGTGGTTCACCACGAACCACCTGCATCTGCACACACAACAAAAAATACACATAAAAAGCAGTATGAAGAGGGGTCGTGCCCACCTCAGCTCCGCTGCAGCCTTGCCAAGCTGCTGCCCCCGGTGTGGCAGGGCTGTGGGGACAGCGGGAGAGGCAGCACCCAGCCGGCACACAGCCCCTGCGGGAGCCTGGTGGGCTGGAATCCGCTGCAAACACTTCATCCTCCTGCCGGGAGCCTGCTGCTTCTGCCGTGAGGCTTGGGGCTGAACCGAAATTACGTTAAACTCTCTTCCTAGCGAAGGGGAACGCGAGGCAAACTTTGCGCTGGAAATTGGCTCTCGGGCAAAGCCCCTCGCTTGGGGCTGTTTAACACACAGGCACAGATAGGCAAAGTCACACTCACCTGGGGGTCACGCAGCAGCAACACCGACACTCCATCTGCTTACCCTGAAAGCCAACACAGTGTTAAAAAGCAGGCAGGATGCTCAGACCAGGATTGGACTTTAGACAGGAAATTATCTTTTCAAATTTTGGTTGAGCGATAAGAAGCTTTTAAAACTAAAGAAATGAATGATGTATGCAAAGCTGTACTTGAAATGATTCTGGTGTTGCAAATTGCCATGCTCTTACTGTGGAGCTGATGAAAATAAATGAAGCTCTGCGTTGCTGGGCTTTTTCCTCCCCCTTCTAATAAATGAAATGAAAAAGCCCCATTATTGTGCCACCTGCTTCAAATTCCTAATTGTGGTAACTGAATTCTGAAATTGTTTGTTAGCTGTGTAATATCACAGGCATTAAAAATACTGAGAGGCTATTAAGTTCTTTAAAACACAGCACTGGATAAAAAGGTGCAGCTATCTTCAGATTTTATTTCCATGAAATAACTTTTCCAGTGGAGAAATGTGTTAAAATCCTGCAAGTGCATCCTGAAAAAAAAAATCCCGGTTAATTTAACAGTTAGAGAAGCTGCAAAGTAAAGACCCAGGAGACATCCATTGGCATATTTACGTATTTTTAAAAGAGAGAAGTACGCTACTCCGTTCATATTTTTCTAGCACAGAAATACAAAAATTTCAGAAGACAATAGAAATCACATGAAATTCAAATGTAATATTTCTTCTGAACAGGTAGGTGTGTGCACATACGTATCTCTGGAGTGCCTATAACCATGGAATCTTGCTGTATAAGCCTGAACTATTGCCGCATGTGTGCATAATACATTTCATTTAATTCCTAAATTTCAGTTTCTCATTTTAATGATGCTCCAACTTAGATATCTACATAGATTTGTTTTACAAATTTAAAAAAAAAACAACCAGTAATTATCAAGGCAAGCTAAAAAGAGTTGTGGTTGAAATATTTTGTCATTACAAATATTTTTTCTGGATATCCAAATCTCATTGTCTTGTTCATTTTAATGAGACAGGACTGGAATAATTTAAACAGATCTGCAAAAAGTTATCCTACGCATGTCCTAGACAGTCTTTTATTTCTCAAATACGTATATGGATACTTACTTAAATATATATATGTGTGTAAATTATTAGTCAAGA